>NC_091823.1:146225244-146525244 GCF_038994185.2 Dermacentor albipictus | reverse complement strand
TGTCAAGAGCAAAGTGTGTGGTGAGGCTGTGCGCGCTGTGTGCTCGGCTGACCTGCAACGAGAGAATAGGTATGTTAAAATGAAGTGTTTCCCGGCGCACGCGGGCAACGATGCGTCGGAGAAGTGTGATAACCACAACGAGACGGCACACGCAGACGCGCGAGTGCTAACCAACCACGCCGCTGCAACCGACCGTCCAACGTGGTGTAGTGCCAAGGACCGCATGACGAGGTTCAACGAACTTGCACAGTTTCACCGCCTGGCTAGAAAGACTTTCCCACCCCCGCACCTGGGGCTCTGTTCAGACAATTACAAGCCTGTTTCTTACCCATTCCAGTGTTAATGAATCATCTGTACCCGAAATTATGAGTGATGTGTACCGCGTGTGCCAACGGGAGAGGGCCACCCTGACGCTCATCCTATGGCATTGGACCAAGCTCCCCGATGAAGCTTCGGCAAGTACAACAATTCCGCCACGACTCGCAGCTGCGGCGGAATGCTACCACTAAGAAAACCAAACCTGGGCCGTCCATCCCGTCTTGGCGGCTCTTGAAAGACAAAGGTAGAGCGAAACCGACGGAACCTTGCCCCTCAGGGCGAGTGACCCCGGGAGTAACACACGCTGGAGTTAAGTAGAGACCACCCGCTGAGAAGACGTCAGGGTCCGCGTCACGGCGCCATTTAGTCATGGCGTCGTTCTGCAGGCGACTAAATGAAGTTGTTTCTCTCTCTCTCACTGCAAAGAATGTGCACACTGGCCCCTCGTCCCACTCAACCGTACTCTAGTACACTCTATAGTTTCTCGCGTATTTTCATTCGCATTTTAGTTTTTCTGCTACTATTTCAAGAGGACTTCTTCATCATTACCTTCAATTTTTAGAGCGCAGCTCTCATGCGCCCATTCCTGCGGCGAGCATCGGCATCGGCAGCGAAGCCGAGCGAACGCAAACAGCGACAGAAGACAGAGCGAATGCTCAGGGGGAGATGAAAAACTTTAGACGCGAATGCCAGAGACCAATAAGAGTGACCCCTTCAATGAAGTGCTCGCGCAAAACTGGTGCCATACGAAGCCATCTCACCTCTCGTTTCGTTCTATCGTCTGCTCGCGTCAGCTCTCGCTCGTGGCTCTTTGGGTTGCTTCGTTTACTATCGTTTGCGCTTGTTTCGAGTGTCATGGTTTGCGATTTTTGTAATCTGACAGCATGCGCGACGCGTATTGCGTAGTTCTTTCTGGAAGCTATGCCGGCCTCAGCGATTACTCTGGAATCGCTGGATTACGCTGTAATACTCGGCGAAAACTGGCAAAAGGAAACACGTCACGCCTAGTGTCAATTTCATCCGTTGACGCGAGCATTGGAAGAAAAGAATATGAAATAAACTTACAGGAAACGTTTTATTTTTTTTATCTGCTCTCCTGCTAAAAATAAGATATTTTGCGTATAAATGAACTTGTACTTTGCGACTTATTTTTCTTGCGTCACTAGCAACAGGCTAACGGCACGCGAGGAGCGACATGCATGCGTCATGTATGCAATCATGCGTGCGTCATGCGCCAGAAAGGCCACCGAAGCCAGCGAGGCCGGTTGCCCATGCGAAGTTCGCTTGTTTGGCGACCCGGGGAGAAAATGAAGAAGTACCGGCAGAACACGCTCTTTCACATGGGCTACGCCGACTATCGACGTTTTAGCCGAAAACTCGTCAACAGCACCAGCCTGGACTATCCGATCTGGTTCCATTCTACAAAAGCTCCGTTTCAAGACCAAGTTCAAGCCCTAATTGAATTTTTGGTCATCCCACGCGACGTTGAAAATTCGAAGTGACGGAAGCCCCGTTAGGCCTCGATAGGCTTAGCGGGTGAGCGACCGCCTCATCACTTAATAACCGGATCGCTTCTGCCGAGCGTATGAGATGGCTACATCAGAACTCATGGACCTCCAAATGACCCCCTTGCATCCGGTTAACAACGCGGACGAAAACGAGGACACAAGAATAATTTCTGAAGCGGGGACTAGCAAAAGCCAAGAGATCGCCGCCTGTAATCAGGTGACGGACAGCTGGCAGTTAGTTCTATCGCGGCGACAGCGAGAGGCTGTCAAGCACAACGACAAGGAAACGGCTTCCAACAACAAGAATAACATAAACGGATAGCGATCAGCAGTAGGCGCGAGAGGAGACGGGCAAATCGGTCGTTGCAACATGCGCCCGCGGAAGGGGAAGCCTCTGCCACCATTACCGAAGAATGACATCAAGGTAATACTGAGGCCTCATAAGGGTCTAATGCTCAAGGAATATCTGAGGAAAGAAATACCACAAGCGATTATTCGGGCTACTGGGACGATAATCGCAGGAAACGGACCGAGCCAGTGAAAAATCGCTGGAGAGGATTTCATACTGCGAATCCGTGAGGGAACGAATATCATCGTCTCCACACCTTCACTGGAAGTGGCGGACGTCATTCGTCGAATCGAGTGCAGGGAGCTTCGAGGCAAGCAACACCCCTTCAACGTGTACGTAGTGGATGCAGATGATAGCTACAGAGGGGTGGTGCACGGATTTCCAGAACGCACTGAATCAGCAGATTTCCAGCAACACCTACGAAGCAGAACCCAAGAAGTCACCATCGAAAGGGCCCGAATGCTAGGAAGCTCAAATACCGCTGTCCTCACCTTCTCGTGAGGCACGCACCCCAAATGCGTGTACTACATAGGAGTAGAGTTGCGGTGTACAGAGTACAGACCAACAATCCAAATGGGCCTGGAGTGCATGCAAGAGGGACGCCGCTCGGACGTTTGTCCGAACGCGAAGAACATATGCCGTGGCTGTGGACTCGAAAATTCACCCCCACAAGGACACGAATGTGCAGTGAAGTGCGCCATGTGCAGGTCGGCGGGGCACGACACTCATCGGTGCCCGAACAAGCTGATTGCCGCCAAGGGACTCCGTCGTGGTCACGGACTCCCAGGAGACATGTCGCATGTTTCTCAAGAGGCACGTGACTGCGGCTAGCCTCGCGATAATCCCCAAATCCTTCAACCACCATCATCGCCTACTCTGGTGCCCAGGCCACGCGGGGGTACAGGGGAACGGAAAGGCTAACGCGTTAGCTCGAGGGTTCACTAACCGAGCGACGGCGTCCTCTTCTTACCCCAACCATCCGCACTATCCCTCACTAAATTCTACCAATTCAAATGCCAAAGACATCCTTGCTCATCAGCGCGGTGTCCGCAAAAATACCCGCCGCCTCACCCACAACTTAGCGGGGAAGAGGTCGCCGATTGGCGTAAAATACAGACCGGGGTATTCTGCCATTTAAAATAGCCAAATGCCATGTATCCCACTCGTTATAGGGCCAACTGTCCTTGTTGCGGTGGCATACCTACCCTAATACACATAACCTGAGAGTGCACCAAGCACCCTCATAGGCCAAATACCAGTAACGCAATGGAGCAGTGGGAGGCGAAGCTCGCCCGCTCCGACCTGGCAGGACAAAAGTCCTTATTAGCCAGGTCAGACAGGCGGCAGAGGCCAGTGGAGCCCTGGACTGAGAGGCTCTGACCACCCCACCCTCAAATCTTTTCCATTTGATAAAGTTTCTATCCATCTATCGGCGACCCGCCTCTTTTGTATGTAGCGTGTTTGCTGGGCTCCCGGCGTATTCTTGCGTTCCTTCTGCACTTCAACACGGCACCACTGCACTATTGGACTACGGCAAGGTGAGAAAATTTGTTCGACAGTCTGCGACGCATTTCAAGGAATTTTGGCTTCTACGGCACGGAACCGAGACTTGTGACGCAGTTACCGAAAAACAGCTCGGCCGTTCTCGACCAGTTAATTTCAGATAATTTGTGGCACTGAGAGATGTTTACGACGCTCTCTTTGAGCCCCAACATTATTGTACCTTATTTATGTAGTTTCTGGTTGCACTCGCCGCACCCGGCTTTTTGACGCAGTGAGCGAAAAGTAGCTCGATCGTGGTGACGGTTTCACGTCTGCTAAACTTGACTGGGACAAGTTCGTGACGCTTTCCCTGACCCCCAACATTATTGTAATTGATTTCGCAACTTTTTGTGATACTTCAGAGGCACGCTCGCCGCGCCTGGAGTTGTGACGCAGCTTACGAAAAGCTGCTTGGCCGTGTCACGCAGTAAGTTGGGCATGTACTGAATTTTATGGAGACAAGTTTGTTGCGGTTTCTATGGCCCCGTGACACATACCTACTTTCGGTACTCACGCTTGTGGAAGACGCGATGAGTGATTGCCAAGAGTTATAACACTGGAATTTGTTGCTTGCGCTGGCAGAAAGCGCGAAAGGTAACGCCGAAGAGCACAAAAATCAAGAACATGAAAATTCCGTCCTCTGAACGACTGCAAACAGGCTTTGCATCCACGCCCTTCTCTTGAGTGCGAGTATAAGGTATTTTGCGAGCGTCTAGCATGGTCCGGCTGAGAGCCTGTGTTGTGGCAACTTCTATGTATGTAGCGCACTATCGCGCCGGCTGAAGCGGAGTTGTTTTGAAAAAACACAGTCGCCGTTGAATTCTGCTCTTAAGGAGTAGGAAATTCCTTGGAAATTGGATGTTTTCTTCATGATTTATAGTAAGGCTTAGAATGAGTCGGGTATTTGCAACGCCGTGCACGTAAACGTGAACTGCTTTTGTCTGTAACGTCCCGCATTCACCACTTTCGCACGTTTCTCCTCTACGGGCAGTATTACAATAAGGTCTAAATACCAAAATGATACGTACTTGTAATTAAATTCTTTCAGCTGACGTAATCCGGTAGACTCGTGCGGGAACTACTGCTACTTATCTGGTGCCACAACGTTGGATAAACGCACAAAAAGGGCGGAACCAGTATTTATTTAGAACGAAACAAACAATTTCTAATTTACAAGGCGTTTTGCGTCTACTTTATGAAATTACACGTGGCGCAGATTCGATGGAGGCTTGTAACGTTACATTGTTTGCAATCCTGTTAATATCACTTAACTCGTTTCGGCAATCATTCACTACCGCGCACGATTGAGCAGCAGAAGCAATAAAAAAAAGCGCCGAGTAGCCCTGCCGGCGTAGCACGTGCCAGCTAGCGTTCAAAATACGCGCGCCTAGAACCGAAACCGAAAGTTAATCTCATCTGGTTGGTGCACTACAGTCAATGCGGCCGCTGGGCTCTATGGGAGGGTCCGCTCTTATTGAATGTCTCTCGATGCTGGAACATTCAACGAGTCACGTATGAGAACCGACGCGCTTGACCTGCAGATAGATTGCCGACGATCACCGACTTCGCTCACCGCTGTCGTTGTGCTTGAGTGTAACTTGTTTGCCGTCTTAAGTTCGCCCAATAAATAGTTGAATGTCGAATGCATAGTTTCGACACTGTGTCGTTTTTCACTGCCACGGGAGAATATAATCATGATCCAAAATGTCGTCAGCCAGTTCATTCTGAACAATGAGGGATGCAACAGGTGGAAGTGCTTCATCTGCCGCCGAGTCTAATATAGCTGCCTAAGCAGAGGCTTAGCGCCGTCTCTGAGAGGAACCTGTCGTTCAGAATCAAATTCACTGCCACAGTATATAGCGAATTCTAAACACCTGAAAAGCTGCGCTCTAAATTCATATTAGCGAGTATGGTAATCATCGGTGAACTTGTTTTTCTGAAAGCGAGAAGACATACCTCATTGCTAACGGGAATGAATGTCTTGTATTATATTTTTTGCTCATTTGCTGTAACCCAGACCCCTCATTATTGCCTTTGGTCCTGAGGGTACTTACAAATAAATAAAGTATTTTGAATTTTTGAATTGGACCGGCCAGTAGCCTTCGCAGCTATCGGCACAAACAGTTTTTTGCAAAGAATTCATTTTTTTATTCAATGAAGGTTCAAATTAAATATAAATCCCTCCTCATGGGTACGTGCCATATTTTCAAATATATTGAAAATATTTTAAAAGCCGAAACAATGATTTCGTGCCCACTTAGTGCCACCCGAAACAGACTCTAAATTGGCTTATCGCTCGCAGAGTGCAGGGACAGACCAAGAATTAGGCATTTCTCTCAGTTTTTATTGAAGACAGCATAGTAATTCTCCTCCTCCTCATCATCGTCGTCGCCATAATCATGTGCGTGGAAGAAGAAGACTGGCAACGGCTGGCAAGCAGTTACTGACGCCAAGCGTCAAGAGCCCTTCTCCGTCTTTCTTACTCCGAGGCCATGGCGATCAACGTCCCTGGCCTGGTGGCCATTGTGTTTTTCTACCTGGTCATCCTTGTCGTAGGCATCTGGGCAGGACGCAAGGGTGGCGGCCCGGAAAAGGACTCACAGAATGCCACCATCGGCGACCAGTCTAATATCATGCTCGCCGGAAGAAACATCGGCCTCTTTGTCGGCGTCTTCACAATGACAGTTGCGAATGAGCGATGCAGTGCTGCGATTTCGCAGCGATGATTTGCGCTCGATTCTGCGCCAATCTTATCAGCCACCGTTCAAGGCCGGCATATCCGCCTGATAACACGGTCGGAAAATCGTTCTGATCACTGAAGAATAGCATAAACCGGGAAACGCAATAGCGTCAGAAAAGGGATCGCTACAGAATCGCAACCACGCATCCAATATTTCAGCCCTTCCAAACTGTGACGTGTTTCAGTCACCTGAAACGATGCTTCATTTTGCTGTTATCTAAAACCATCTGGCAGTATTGCATAGAGCGTGATGATGACCAAGGAAGCTTGCCGCTTACTGTCTACGTTCTGTACTAAAATAAGTAAAGGAAGTCTAATGTCTACGTATTCGCGGAATTGTGCCATGTTGCATTTAAGTAACCAGTAAACATATAGCGTTTTTTTTCTGATTAAGATGCCTTGCTATTCTCAGGCCTAAAATCACTCGAACTTAAGTGGCTTTCACAACGCGCCTGTAGCAGATGAAAAACACGGCGCGCCTAATGTGGAGGCATATAACTAATTAGCTATGCACAGTTACAAATAAAATCTTTCTGTAATTTTGCATACTGAAATTTTTTTCAAGGCACAACCTTCAAAGAAAAAGCAAAACAAAAAAAGCTTCTGCGCCCTCCACAACAAAAGTTAAAGAAGGCAGGCTCGCTCTTTTGATCAGTCGCAACGCGCGTATTCGAATAAGCTTTGGTCACGTGATTGTTCCTCATTTCATGAGGAACAATTACGTGAGCACCATGCAAAAGATAAACATGATTTCTATGTGCTTCGATCATCTCTGTAAGACGCTGTATTTGTGGATGCGGTGTATGGAAATCGTAGACACATTCTTCTCTGCATGCTTGCGAATATACCGGGTCTAAAATCTCGCTGTCTCATTCAATGTGTCGCATCACATCACTTCCCCCAGTCCCCAGCAGCTGCAAAGCAACTGACCACGGCGGCGGTCAGATCTGCGACGCAGCAGAGGGTGCTAAGAATCACTGGCTCAGCACAGGCGGCCATTGGAATATGAACCTGGCAACGTTTAACGCTAGAACGTTATCTAGTGAGGCGAATCTAGCATTGCTATTGGAGGAATTGGAGGGCAGTAAATGGGATATAATAGGGCTCAGTGAAGTTAGGAGGCCAAAAGAAGCATATACAGTGCTAAATAGCGGGCACGTCCTGTGCTACCAGGGCTTAGCGGAGAGAAGAGAACTGGGAGTCGGATTCCCGGTTAATAAAAATATAGCTGGTAACATAGAGGAATTCTATACCATTAACGAGAGGGTGGCAGGTCTTGTGAAACTTAATAAGAGGTAGAAAAAGAAGATTGTACAGGTCTACGCCCCTACATCCAGTCATGATGACCAGGAAGTCGAAAGCTTCTATGAAGACGTGGAATCGGCGATGGGTAGAGTGAAAACTAAATACACTATACTAATGGGCGACTTTAATGCCAAGGTAGGCAAGAAGCAGGCTGGAGACAAGGCAGTGGGCGAATATGGCATAGGTACTAGGAATAGCAGGGGAGAGTTATTAGTAGAGTTTGCGGAACAGAATAATTTGAGGATAATGAATACCTTCTTCCGCAAGCGGGATAGCCGAAAGTGGACGTGGAGGAGCCCGAACGGCGAGACTAGAAATGAAATAGACATCATACTTTGCGCTAACCCTGGCATCATACAAGATGTGGACGTGCTCGGCAAGGTGCGCTGCAGTGACCACAGGATGGTAAGAACTCGAATTAGCCTAGACTTGAGTAGGGAACGGAAGAAACTGGTACATAAGAAGCCGATTAATGAGTTAGCGGTAAGAGGGAAAATAGAGGAATTCCAGATCAAGCTACAGAACAGGTATTCAGCTTTAACTCAGAAAGAGGACCTTAGTGTTGAAGCAATGAACTACAATCTTGTGGGCATCATTAAGGAGTGTGCAATGGAAGTCGGTGGTAACTCCGTTAGGCAGGGTACCAGCAAACAATCGCAGGAGACGAAAGATCTGATCAAGAAACGCCAATGTATGAAAGCATATAACCCTACAGCTAGAATAGAACTGGCAGAACTTTCGAAGTTAATCAACAAGCGTAAGACAGCTGACATAAGGAAGTATAATATGGATAGAATTTAACATGCTCTCAGGAACGGAGGAAGCCTAAAAACAGTGAAGAAGAAACTAGGAATTGGCAAGAATCAGATGTATGCGTTAAGAGACAAAGCGGGCAATATCATTACTAATATGGATGAGATAGTTCAAGTGGCTGAGGAGTTCTATAGAGATTTATACAGTACCAGTGGCACCCACGACGATAATGGAAGAGAAAATAGTCTAGAGCAATTCGAAATCCCGAAGGTAACGCCGGAAGAAGTAAAGAAAGCCTTAGGAGATGTGCAAAGGGGGAAGGCAGCTGGGGAGGATCAGGTAGCAGCAGATTTGTTGAAGGATGGTGGACAGATTGTTCTAGAGAAACTGGCTACCCTGTATACGCAATGCCTCATGACCTCGAGCGTACATAATCCTAATCCATAAGGAAGGGGATGCCAAAGACATGAAAAATTATAGACCGATCAGCTTACTGTCCGTTGCCTACAAAGTATTTACTAAGGTAATTGCAAATAGAATCAGGAACACCTTAGACTTCTGTCAACCAAAGGAACAGGCAAGATTCCGTAAAGGCTACTCAACAATAGACCATATTCACACTATCAATCAAGTGATAGAGAAATGTGCAGAATATAACCAACTGTTATATATAGCTTTCATTGATTACGAGAAAGCGTTTGAATCAGTCGAAACCTCAGCAGTCATGGAGGCATTACGGAATCAGGGTGTAGATGAGCCATATGTAAAAATACTGGAAGATATCTATAGCGGCTCCACAGCCACCGTAGTCCTCCATAAAGCAAGCAACCAAATCCCAATAAAGAAAGGCGTCAGGCAGGGAGATACGATATCTCCAATGCTATTGACAGCGTGTTTACAGGAGGTATTCAGAGACCTGGATTGGGAAGAATTGGGGATAAAAGTTATTGGAGAATACCTTAGTAACTTGCGATTCGCTGATGATATTGCCTTGCTTAGTAACTCAGGGGACCAATTGCAATTCATGCTCACTGACCTGGAGAGGCAAAGCAGAAGAGTGGGTCTAAAAACTAATCTGCAGAAAACTAAATTAATGCTTAACAGTCTCGGGAGAGAACAGCAATTTACAATAGGCAGCGAGGCACTGGAAGTCGTAAGGGAATACACCAATGAAAAACATATACTTAGGGTAGGTAGTGACGGCGGATCCGGATCATGAGACGGAAATAATCAGAAGAATAAGAATGGACTGGGGTGCGTTTGGCAGGCATTTCCAAATCATGAACAGCAGGTTGCCATTTTCCCTCAAGAGAAAAGTATTTAATAGCTGTGTCTTACCAGTACTCACCTACGGGGCAGAAACCTGGAGGCTTACGAAAAGGGTTCTACTCAAATTCAGGACGACACAACGAGCTATGGAAAGAAGAATGATAGGTGTAACGTTAAGGGATAAGAAAAGAGCAGATTGGGTGGGGGAACAAACGCGAGTTAATGATATCTTAGTTGAAATCAAGAAAAAGAAATGGGCGTGGGCAGGACATGTAATGAGGAAGGAAGATAACCGATGGTCATTAAGGGTTACGGACTGGATCCCAAGGGAAGGGAAGCGTAGCAGCGGACGGCAGAAAGTTAGGTGGGTGGATGAGATTAAGAAGTTTGCAGGCACGGCATGGCCACAATTAGTACATGACCGGGGTTGTTGGAGAAGCATGGGAGAGGCCTTTGCCCTGCAGTGGGCGCAACCAGGCTGATGATGATGATGATGATGATGATCACATCGCTTTATTTTCTTGAAGACGCCTCTAGGGGATATTACATAAGAGCGGGCTCACAATATAGCCATATGATGCCAATCGGAAAGAAAATCGGTTACGCTCTTCAAGAAGGTTGATGAACAAGTGATTGTTGCGATGTGGTGGGAAAGGTCGTTTCATTCGGGTGCTGCGCGTTAAAAAAAAAGATGAATACGAAAATGTAACTGGTGCGGGCACATGGGCGTGACACTTGTGTATAAATATTTTTTGTGAACCTTAGAATTTTAGTAATCAGATTTTGCTTTGCTTATTTGCTGCCAGCAATTTGACGTTTTGTGCACATGTAACATGTCGCAGGCGATTAGGCATAGCCTGCACTGAGCTATACATAGGTCCACATTTCCTTCAATGCAGCTAATGAAAAACATTTGCCAGCTAATGTCCACCTTACATGTTTTAGAATTATAGATGCACACCTAAATGCCTTTGCGCCTAATCATATTTGTGCTGGCACAAAGCTGTAGCGTGCGGCGAACGTCTGACGTGACGACAACACAATCCTAGATATCCAGTTGTCCTTACAGTTGAATGAATGTCGCCACAGCTTGAATATTGGTAAGGAAAGTGCGACGTGTTGTGCTGCTAACATTTTATGTTTTGCGCAGCCACCTGGGTAGGCGGAGGGTACATCAATGGCACCGCCGAGATAATCTACGTGAGCGGCCTCGCCTGGTGCCAGGCTCCCTTCGGCTACGCCATCAGCCTTGCCATCGGTGAGGGAACCTCCATGTGTGTGGGCTCAGTGTGCGCAGAGAGACAGAGAGAGAGAGAGAGGGAGATAGAAAGAAGGAGCAACCGTAGCACTCGCAATGAAAAGAAGAAGCGCTAGGGACCCTTTAGGCATTTATGTTGCGCTGCATCTTCATAGAAACATTAAAAAGGGCAGGGGCGATCAAATATGCGCGCATAAAATTATGCAGGCAAGTAAGAGATTAAAACAGTAACGTGGCCTTAGACAATCAGTATGTCGAAAAATGCACCAATTACATAGAAACACATGCAACAATACGAGAACAGCACTGGAGAATGATGATTCACCAACTAATAAGAGATATTTATTATTGCGGTTTTGAAATGCTGGATAACCCTGAATGCTCGCGACAGACTTTGGAAGCTGGTTGTATAGAAATGAGAACAGACACGAACTTCATTGTGTGTTTAAAATTGTATGCCTGACACAAATGGCTAACGGAAATAACGTTCACAAGCATGTTGTGGGTAAAATATTTGTACTTCCTGCTCAAAATATGCAGAAAATATTACGCTAGAAGTTCGTAATTAAGGCTCCCTAATCAAGCTTAGGAATAGAGCCGTACTGTTGCCAAGGCTCACATAACGAAGTAATTATAAAAATAAACATACGGGGTATGCATCGTACACAGCTATATGTAGGTGAACTTCAGAGAGTATTTTGATGCATATGACTTGAGGAGACGAGAATGCAAACATAACCAAAACTTTAGCCTACAGTTGAATCCAACTATACCGAACCCGGTGCAATAGCATTATTCTCTATGCCGAACACCAGAACCTACTCAGCGATACTGATGTAAAATAACTCCATTATAATTAACTGGACATTGGATATGTCGAACTCTCCATTGGCGCGCAGTGCCAGCAGCATCGAGGCGATGAATATCAGCTGCTGTTGCTAGTTATTTTTTTAATGATGGCCAGAAATACGATCTGATTTTGAGGCAGGCCGTAGTGGGAGACTGCTGATATTTAGACCACCCCATGTTCTTTAACGTGCACATAAACCTAAGTGCAGGGGTGTTTCCGAATTTCGCCGCGATCGAAATGCGGCCACCATGACCGGCATGCGATCCCGCGACCTAGTGCTTAGCGGCCCAGCCGCATAGCTACTAAGCAACCACGACGGGTGACATTTCTAGTCGAAACATGTTGTTTTGTTCTTCAGCCAGCGGGTTTATCCCAGCTGCAAATGGGGGGCGGGGAGGAGATGTTGCCAGAGAGCACGAGCAACAACCAAGGAGTGCGAGACAATCGCAAGGCGCACTGACAACTGAAAGGTCACTTCCTGATCATACGCAGCACAGAACTTGATTGCGCCGAATGCTTGTTCTTTTTCATGGTACCCGTATAATTCCTGTCGGTGGTGACGATGATGATGATGATGATTATTATGATGATGACGACGACGACGGTGATGATTTATTGCCATTCCCTCTGCACCGCGGTGGTGAAGAACAGTCACTCGGCTTGCTTGAGTTTATCGGATACGCCATACAGCCATCAAGAGCGCAGCACCCCAAGTCGCAAGAAAGCCAAGCGGACTGCTGAGAAAACCCCGGCCTCCCACACACGAGCGGAGACGCAGCAGTAAACCCAACGGCACCGATAAGTCAGCCCGCCAGCATAAAAATGTAATGCAAAGCAGTCTTCATTACTCGTTACTGGCCGCGACTACTACATGAAGGCAGCGGCGGGATAACCAAGGTAACAAGGTGCCCACGAGTACAGCGATCTCGACGTAGTAAGCCGCACACCGAAACGGGCGCCATGCAACAACGGCGTTTGACCCGCTTGCCGCAGACCTGCCGACAAAGCTCCACTTTCGCAAGCATGAAGATTGTACTCAATGGCATCGTAGGCGGGAAGGTTACTGTCTTTTTAAATATTCGGTCTGAAGAGCCAGGGCTAGATGACACAAACCAACACATTTATTTATTTATTTATTTATTTATTTATTTATTTATTTATTTATTTATTTATTTACAAATACTGCTGTCTCAAAATTGAGACATAGCAGGAGTGGGGGAGTACATCAAGATAACATACAATCAACATGTCACATGTAGACGAACTTCGTCCACAAAACGCTCAAGTGGCAATTCTCGTAGATTAGTATGTAGCGTGTTCCACAATTCAGTGGTTAATGGCAAGAAAGAAAATGTGAAGCTATTTATGTGAGCTCTAAAGGGAACAATATTCAAGGTATTGGCTCTTCGCGTTACACGTGCCGAGGAGCCAACAAATGTCACAGGTACGTCGACAGTGAAAGAAGCATGTACAATTTTGTGCAATAATATAATCCTTTCACACGTGCGCCTATGTGCCAATGGCTCAAGTGATAGCAGGCCAGCATGCAGAGAAGGGGAGAAATAGCGATCGTATCGATTGTAAATAAATCTAATAGCTTTCTTCTGCACAGCCTCTATCTTTGATACATCATATACGCAGTTGGGTGACCAGACGACAGATGCATATTCTAGAGTGGGCCTCACGAGGGATCTGTAAGCTGCTAGTTTGCATTCCTTGGTTGCTGGTTTTAGTGTTCTTTTTAAATATCCAAGTCGTTTTAGAGCCCTGGAACAAATGAAGTCGACGTGTTTGTGCCATTTGAAGTTGTAAGAAAAAATTACACCAAGATATTTGAACTCGGTGACGGAAGTCAAAGTCTTCTCATCATTACTATAGGCAAATTTCAGGGGTTCCTTTTTGTTTGAAAAGGTCATTGATACTATTTTATCGAAGTTGATTTCCATTTGCCAGGTCTTGCTCCAGTTGCAGAAGGCATTGAACGTGTTATTCAGCAGCTCCTGAGAACTGGCGCTGGCGATGTTGGAGTACAAGACACAGTCGTCTGCGTACAAACGGAGCTTAACAGCAGAGTTAGTAACAACACTCTCGACATCATTAAGGTAAATAATAAATAAAAGTGGTCCCAGTACGGAGCCCTGTGGGACGCCGGAAGAAATACCGACTGAGGATGATTGCGCCTGATTAAATGAGACAAACTGGCACCGCAGATGCAAGTAGTCTCTTATGCAGCCAAGTAAGTGATTGCCGTATATGCCTCTGAATAAAGAGTCAAGCTTCATGAGTAACTTAGCATGACATACCTTGTCAAACGCTTTGGAGTTGTCAACAAATATGGCGTCAATATCGCCACGATTGTTAAGTGTAGTAGCAACGTCGTGAGTGAATTCAATTAGTTGCATAACCGTGGAAAAACCCGATCGAAAACCATGCTGATGATGTGAAAGAATGTTGTTATCATTTAGGTACTGTATAATGTGTTTATTAATTATGTGTTCTAGTAGTTTACAACAAGTAGATAATAACGAGATTGGTCTATAATTGGAAATTGATTGCCTAATGCCAGATTTGTGTATCGGCACAACTTGAACAACTTTCCAGACACGGGAAACAGTTTGCGATTCTACAGATTTTTGAAATATGATAGTCAGATACCGCGCACAGTATTCTTAATATCTTTTTAAAAACGTGTTTGGAATGTTATCTGGTCCAGCACTTTTACTAGTATCAATATTTAACAAGAGGGCGTGAACTCCGCTAATCGTTATCTGAAGTTTTGGAAATCATGCTGAAGCACTATCACAGTGAAACCTAGGGATAATGCCGTTATCTTCAACAAAAACAGATTTAAAATATGTATTGAACGCTACAGAGATCATAACAGCATTTGAACACGACTGTCCGTTGATGACCATAGAAGTTGAGTTGGGCACAGGAGGAACAATTGTTTTCCAGAATTTGGATGGGTTGTCTTTTAGGAATGTTGTTAGAGTGTTGTTATAGTAGTAGTCTCTAGCGTGCTGTATTTTAGTCTTAAGAGTTTGTCTAAGCGATGTGAGCACTGAGTTTTCTCGGACATTCCGAGTGCGAGAGCCACGGCGGAAGCGCTTTATCCGGCGAATCAACTGAATAATCTCTCTAGTGTACCAAGGGTGTTTCGAGTTTCGCTTTACACATCTTTTTGGTACAAAATTAGCTATGCACTCTTTGACAATTTTATGAAACATTTCAACTAACAAGTCAACACCTAAGGCATCACTCGAAAACATAAACTCATCAAAGTGTGATGCAAGCGAGGCGACGATAGAATTGTCGTCAGCTCGAGAAAAGTCATGGACAGTACTATACGTTGGTTTATTGGGCTCTAGAGCAATATCTAGGTGCACAATTACCGCCTTGTGATCGGAGATGCCCTCCACAATGTCACATTCGCTACACAGGAGCCCATCACTAAGCAAGACCAAATCCAAAATAGCAGATTCTCGGGTGCACGAGCTAACGACCTGTGTTAAATCATACGACACAGCAAGATTGATTAGAGCGTCGCAGATGGGTCGATCACGTCCAGTAGAAGAAAGAGAACGCCAGTCAATGTAGGGGGCATTAAAATCGCCACATAATATTAACTGGCTTTTCTGTAGCCTGTTCACTGCAATATAATCCGAGACAGCGTGGATAGAATTGACATCATTTGGCGGTCGGTATACAGCGCCAATCACAGTAGTAAAGCCGCTAAGGTCAATCTTGCACCAAACCGATTCGCTGTCATGAAGATTCGGCAGCAAAACGTATTTAATATCTTTAGAAATAAAAAGCGCTACGCCACCACCGCGACCAACTGTCCTGTCATTTCTCAACACTGAGTAACCAGGTGGCAAAAATTCATTCTCAGAAATGGAGTCATTTAGCCAAGTCTCAGTAACACATATTATTGATGGTTTGTGACAGTCTACAAGCCAGTTGAAACAAACATATTTGTTAACCAAGCTGCGTGCATTAAAGTTCAGAAGTGTCAGTTTCCTTTTATGTGGAAGTCAGTTGGTATTCCTGGGAGCGGTGTAATCAGCCGCCCTAACAACGCACTTTCTGGCGTCGCTCCACTCGTATCGAACACTGTCGATGATCAGGTGCTCTTGTTGTAACCGTACCTTCTTTGCAACTTTTCTGAGTTCAGTTGAATTCTGCCATAGGCTTCTGCGCACCTGTCGCACGTGTGCAGAAAAGTCTTCACTGACGTAAATGTTCGAACCTTTCAGTTTGCGTGCGTTAGCTAAGATATCTATTTTAGTTCGAAAATCCAACAGTTTGATAATTATTGGTCTATCTTTACCTGTCCTTTTTTGCCCAAGTCTGTGGCAACGCTCGATGTTATCACACGTTACGTCAAGCTTTGACGTTAGCATGCTTAGTACTGAAGTAAGAAGTGCCTCAGGTGTCTCATTCAGTGTTTCAGATAAACCATGAATAACCAAGTTATTCCGTCGCGACCGATTTTCAAGGTCGTCATTCTTACGCTCCAGCTTTTGGATCATATCTGAGAGACCAGAAACAGTATTTTCTAGTTCCTGCACGCGCTCACCGACATCTTTGGCGTTGGCGACAAATGACTAGTTTAGATAGACGATCATCGAAACAGGCAATTTTAGAGGTTAGTGCAGATATTTCGTAGCTTATGCGAGCCTGTCCTGACAGCAATTCGGGGAACATTTTTTCGGTGACGGGACCCGGGTTAGTTTCTATGTCTCCTGAAAGAATCAACAGGCCTTTCAACATGCGCACAAGACAGGCAGAACTTTTCGGGAAAAAGAACGTGGGAGGGTCCGGCAGCAGCAACAAGAAGCGATCATCATTTCTATAACATTTACAACCTTCCAATTGCATACCTGTAAGTTGAAGTAGGCAAATTTGCAGCGCATGTTTGCGATGCTGCCACCAGACCCACTGAAGTGGAACCGCAGAGGCGTTCGTCCTTTATCCTGTTGCGAGCCCGTAGATGTCGCCGAGGTGCCGGAGCATGCTCAGTACCGCCAGGTTAGTGCTGGCCAGCAGGGGAGGAAGCAGTCCACGCCGGCTGACACGTTTGCGTTTAGTGCCTTTGTTGGCAATGGACCCGTGAAGCTTCCTGAGCAAGCGTCGACCGTCCGGTGGGGCAGACCGACGAGCCGGTAATCCGAAGGATCACAACATTGAAGATTGTGGAAACAGGTACTTGCAGCAATCTGTAAGTAGAAGTAGGCAAATTTGCAGCGCATGTTTGCGATGCTGCCACCGGACCCACATTGTTCTGCACCTCGGGTGAAGAAGAGGTGGACCTGCTCATCTCCATGAAACTGACTGGCGAACAGATGCCATCGTATAATGTCGCAGTGAATGCTTTTGAAAAGCATTTTCTGTCCTGCAATAATTACATACGAGCGAGCGAGATCCAAATCTCGGAAATGAGAGCCACATGAAAGCGCCGATGCGTTCGTTACTGAGCGTTTTGCAGAAAACTACGACTATATACGCAACGCTCAAAGACGAATTGATTCGGGATAGGCTCGTGGTTGGCTTGCATGACGAGAAAGTCAATGAGAAGCTGCAGCTTGACGCAGAACTCACTCTGTAGAAAACGATTATACAGCTGCCCGCAATTCAGAGGCCGTGAAACCTGAACGCAAAGAAATGCACTCCATTTAACAGCCGGCTCTTTGCGTAGAAGTGCGTGGCTAGGCCAGCAGTAAAGCCCACCACAAGGTAAAAAAAGGCCCTTTCAAGTCGTCGTGCCCACGACGCGAAATCAAGCTGTAAGATGAACGCTGCACGTGGTGTGGCAGCGTGCGCGACCACACGAAGGCACAGTGCCCTACGGCGAACAAGACACGTAACCATTGTGGGACGAAAGGCCACTACGATTCCGCGCGCCTGTTGAAGCCCAAAGGTGGAACCTCAGGCTCAGAAAACCAATAAGTTGTCTATAACTACATTTAGTGCACCCACATCCACCGTTACCCACTTGTGCAGATGCTGAAAAGGATGCTTAACATGGATGTCATCCAGAAAGTAGAGCGAACAACCCAATAGTGTTTTCCGATGGTCGTCGGAAGGAAAAAGAACGAGCTTCACATCTGCGTTGATATGCCCAGCTCATTCAGCAGATAATTCATGATCGCTTGCTTATGGCGACGAGTGTCTCGCAAAACTGGCATGTGTAACAGTGTTTAACCGCCTAGTTGGATACACGAGCAGGATACTGGCACGTTCTATTGCCCAAAAATTGTCGCGAATACACAACTATCATCAGACCTATCGCAAGGTTTTATTTCTGGAGACTATTATTCGGAAATTCCACGGCAGCAGAGTTCTACCAACGCGACATGCTCCGAGCGCTGGAAGGACTAGCCGACGTGTGTTTTCTGCAAGAACACAGCATTCTGTCAAACGACAATTGAAGACCCAGATGCTAATCTACGGCGTGGGCTAAAGAAGCTGGATGGTACAGCTGTTACCCTGAACATTGGCAAGCACAGTTCGTCAAACCGAAGCCGCATTTCTAAGGAATGTGGTATCCACAACAGAAGTCAGTGCCAACACAGGGAAGGTCAAGGCCATGACAAAGCTTGCCTCACCTCTCTTGTCCGGTACAACTCAAGAGCAATTCATGTTTTGCCCTTGCAGCCACTGGTGTCACTGTGTCAACATGACGTCGCGGCCGACCGCCTTCGCGCCGCAGTCGTGAAAGGAAACAAAAACCGCATTCATCCGTGCTTACGGACTTTTGCGAAATGGGCTCCTCCACTCCTCGCGTCCAATTATCGGCGTCGTCAGTGAGACCGTGCTCTCTCAAGGTGCCTCCAGCAGTGTCGCGCAAAATGCCCACCTAAAGAGGCCGTGAAACACATTGGGCGATTATCCAGCTTCCTCCACTCAGAAAGGTGGCGGCATCGGGAGTAAGAGCTCCTTTCTCGAAGAGACTTGCGGAATGTGGTTGGTGTTTCGAACACGAATAGATCAGACAGAGGGTAGTTCCAAATCAGCGACCTTCTGTGGAACCACAGCTTGAACGAAAGAAATCATACCCTTGTTGGCAGTCGAGACAATGGAGCTGGTGACATTACTTCTATTTCACGATGAACGATGCTTGTCAATGTGTCAGAAGCCGGCGATAGTGGGTGAGGACTCAGCAATGTACACAGGATGCTGAACCGTCTTTTCTTTTTCACACAGCTTCTTGCCTGCCTCGGTCATCCGGTCCCACACGAGCATTCCGTGCAGAATTCGTTTTCTTATCTGGCAGCTGCCGCATCTTCGACTACCACAGTACATGCGCACATTTCGGATCCCTTGTGCAAAAGAACGCTTGTATCACCAGCGAATGGTAATCTTGGTTTGCTGGTCAACCTGTCTGCCAAAAACCTGATGAACAAAAATGGACATGACGTTCACGTTTGTGACGTCAGCCACGAGCCTTTGTGTATAAAGGCGCCGGCAGCACATTCCTTTTTCAGTGGGCATGGCAGCAGCAACGTACGCGTGATAGACGCGATACGAAGAGCGCGTGGCGGCCGGCACTGCTTTCTGGCGCAATAAGTGCTGGAAGACACGCCACACCAAACCAACCACCCGTGGAAACGATGGCAGCACCCGGATCTCCAGTGGTGGGCCTCGCGCCCAATTTACGCTGCTTTGCATTAGTGATTCCATACGTTCGATTTCAGCTACAACTATGAGAATACCACGAGAATTGCGTATTCCTCGGGGAAAAGCTGCCTACCGCGAGCGTCAGTGAGAGTTGGCTCGTTAATGGACTCGTCATCGTAGGGCCGACGTCTTGCTGCGCGCCAGAGACGCATAGTTTAAACGGCAGTGCTGGGAGGCCGATCCCGAAGTGCGCGCGCGATACGTGGGAAAGAATGGTAAAATATTTGCAATATAGACTGCTTGTGAAGTTTGACTTGCATGATGTAACACTCGGTGCCAGTAACACCACATACCGAGGTGATGCCACCCTCTTTTTAAGAAGAAAGGATCACCTCCGGCGCCGCACACGTGCTCTCGTACCTCCGTGTGCGGTAACTCTCCCGCGGTGGTCTTACCCGTGAGAGGAGGCTGTGCTTCAGAGGATACGCGTCGGGGTTGCCCTCACTCCTGTCATGACTCGGAAGTGGCAGCGCTTTCACCAGTTATATCCACGCCCTAGGCGTCCGGTCTGCAAGTCACGCAGTGCCGAAGCCGACATGCCCCACATGCTGTGAGTTTGCCCTGCCTTGAAACTGACCATGCTCCGGCACCTCGCAGCAGCGGGACTTTCGCCGCATAATCCTAGCGACTGCACTGCTGGGACGCAGGGTCCGCATTATCGATCCCTCCTGAACTTCAATAGATCCACAAATCTTTTTTTATTCATTTACTCATAATTTTATTCATTATTCATTCGCCCGCACCCTATAAGCCTGTATGCCCTGAGGCATTAACCCTCACAAAAAAAAACTAGCACCGCTTCGCTCTTCGACCATCTTCACGAAGTGGAAGGGGCGGTGACTTTTACTTATGTCCTATTGCACTAAATTGCTTCAGCGATGTCTTTTTAATCGGGGCTATTGGACTAAATGCAGGCCCTCGCAATACTGCCAACAGTACGCGTCCTGGAAGTAACCTGAACCCCAATCAAACGAATGTCGCAGGAACAGGTTCTCTGAATGTTGATTGCTCTGCAGATAGCGTCATACTTTACATGCTGATATATTTGCGAGGCTAATTGCTGACCAGGAATAAATGTCTTTTGATATTAAGTTACTCGGACAGCCTGTTAATTCGCCTCTCGAGGCGCTGGAATCTTGTGTGAATGCCATTGAATCTGCTCTGTCAGTAAAGCGTTGTGGGCAAATGGGAAATTGAACGTGTACTTTGACTGAGAAAGTTAACACTACCGTCTGAAGCATAAATGCTAAAGACAGCAGTTTCAGGATCACTTTACTGACACAGTTGGTTAGCTCGTTTTGAGCGTTGATTATTTCGAAAATAGTCGCGTAGAAATAAAGTGGTCTGGCATGGATTACCTGAAGTACAAGACTAAAACGACGACGTACTACTTTCGAGTGTATCCTTGTGGTTATCGGATGTGCTTAAAATGCAGTTCGCTAGCATTGAAAGATTTCACTATATAATGCTGCATTGACCATTTTGTTCCTGTTAAAACGCAGTAAACAATAACTTGGATAAAGTATGGATGATAAGATATACTTTACTCTTGTTGCGACGTGTCAATAACTACGGCGCTCAGAGCTGAGTTGTGATCCCGCTAAATCAGCAATGTTCAACGAAGTTAAGGAGGAACTGCGAGCTAAACTTTAATCGGCCAAGGACTTCCATTTCAGAGTAACACTGCCTCGGCTTTTAAACAGCAATTCCAAAAAAATTGGCAATCCATTATACCTTGTCCAACTGATAATACCACTTTAGGTATTATAGGTGTTGCCTGCAGAACAAATGCACGTCCTGTGTTCATTAACTTCCTGGATTTGAATGAGAAAATACAGGTACTCAGGAATTCAAGCACAAAGACACTTGCTAAAGCATTCGGCAGGATTTTTCTAACCGAATATGTAAGCATCTATGGGATGCTACCACATGCTTTCGTTACACTGGGCCTTCTGTAAGGATACGCTTTGATAATAGGTTCGTCGATAACGTATGCTATAACTGGCATAAATGCACCAATGAACTTGTCGAAGCATTCAACCGCATGTCAGGCGCTGCCGCACACAATCCCGCCCATAAAACTAGATGAAATTATCTTACTTCACATAGTAACCTACAAGTTCTGAAAGTCAATGCCACGAACTTGCTTAACAAATTTAGTCACTTTTTCACACTCATTACTTGTCACGATGCTTGTATTATAGGCGTCACAGGGACGTGGCTACACGGTGATATATATGATGAAATAGCACCACCTGATGTCAACTTTGTTAGAGTTGACAGGCAACACGGCCGAGGAGGTGGTGCAGTCCTTTTCCTGAAATGTGACCATTATGTAATCCAAGCTCTGATCAAACTAGGGTCTGCTTGGCGTAAGGTATACCTTGAAAATAGATCAGTAATAATTGGCATCCTATATTGCTGCCCCGTTCACCTCATGGCGGCTTATCTAGTCTGAATATGTTTTCGCACGAGTGCAACATCCTATCTTCACACATACTGCTTATGGGGCATTTTAATGCTCCAGGTATATCAATGGTCGTCATTAGCCCTGCCTCGTCATGAGTTTCGCTCATCGAAGGAGTTTTCGGGAGCTGTCACAGTCGACTGGTCTTAAACAACAGCCAGCCTACCAGAAGTGAAGACCTTCTAGATCTAGACTTTCTCAGCCAATGCCTCGTGGAAGGCAGTTTTGAATGCGCAGTGACTAAAGATATTTGCGATTTCGGGTAGTTGCAGGTTGTATTGCTTTGCAGGCAAAAAAGCCACACATTTTGCACTCCTCGCTTCCCAACGTTTAATAACGTTTCCATTATTGAAACCCTGAGTGAAAATGTCAATAACTGTTTAAATGAGTGCCGATGATGATGTTAATCATTTAGTTTCTGTTTTCGAAAACCTTATTCCCTCATACATTCACCGTTTTGTCGCTCTTATAACGCAGTAAACCAACACTTAGCTGAAACATGGCTGACGAGAGGTGCTTTGCACTTGTCACGATGTGTCACGAGACCAAGTCGCTGAAAGCTGAGTAGTGATCCGGCTAAAACTGTAATGTTTAACGAAGTGAAGCAGGAACTTCGAGGTAAACTCAAATCGGGCAAAGATTTATATTTCAGAGATATATTTCCTCAGCTTCTAAAAACCAATTTCCAAGAAATGTTTGCAGTCTATCTTGCCTTGCGCAAATTATATTACTACTTTTGTAATTATTGGGAAGCCTTCTAGTAACTCCAATAAAATGGCATCTGCCTTCAACTAATATTTTCAATTCGTTTCGATTTAAGACCACCTCGAACTCCCTGCTTTTCAATATTATATAGCTTCAACAATTAGTGACCTCTCTGTATTACTGTAAACTCGACAGTAAAAGGTCCTGTGGTCCTGGCGGCATTTGTAATGCTTTCATTGTTATTTACTTCCTTTGGTATAATAGTTATCTGACTGTTATGTTTAACAAATCATTAGCAACTGCCCTTGTTCCTTCTTCGTGGCGACGTGTTAAATGTCTGGTTTTTCACAAATCTGGCAATAAGATGATGAAAACTAGCTACTGACCAATCTGCCTAACCTGTAATTCTGGCACACTACTCGAACATATAGTTTACAATATATCGTAGATTTCCTAGAATCCATTAACGTACTGATTGATTGCCAGCATGGTTTTCGTCGCGGTGTTTGCACCCGTAACTCATCTGGTTGAATTCATGCATGACATTGCTAAAGCACAAGACCATGGTGCACAGGTTGACGAAATTTTCATAGATCTGTCCACAGCGTCCGACACTGTGGTTCAGCATAATCTACTAGTTAAACTCAGCCTCATCCTAAATAATCCTAACTGCGTAGACTGGATTGCCAGTTTTCTGTCCGACTGTTCCCATTTTGCACGCTACAATACTTCTGACCCGCCTATTGATCATGTCTCCTCTGGCGCCCCGCAGGTGCATTGCCCGGTCCAATTCTGTTGCTATTTTACATAACTGACTTGCCACAAAACATAATTAACATGCGTCTCTGTGCTGATGATTGCATCCTCTACCGCAATATTAACTCCCCTCAAGATGATACTGCTCTTAATTAGCATTCTTACACTTCTACTGATAGTGTAACACCTGGCAGATGAGTGTGAACTTCACCAAAGCCGTTTCATTCACATTCACTAGGCTTTTAACTGCTTCGTTTCTCTAGTAATTTTTCAATGACTCCTTTCGTACCAAGAATACCCGAATATAAGTACCACGAAATCTTATTCAACCACAACTTAACTTGGAGCAAGCCTGCTGAAGTAATATATACTAATTCATCGAAAACATCGGCCATCTCCAACGCTCCTTTCGTGTGACTCCTCAAGAAAGCAAACTGGTAGCATACAAAACACTAATCTACCCTATCTTTCAATATGCATATATAGTTTGGAACCCTCTTGATAAAAAAATGATATTAGCAAGATTGAGTCCTTACAAACGAAATCTGTTCGTTTTATCTACTGTCGCTACGACAGGGATTTTTCACCTTCCTCTAACCTCACAGTGGAATACTCTCTTGACTCGTTTCGGCATCAGCCTGGGTGCGTGACACACAAGAGGCTGTGGCGCCCTCTTTTGACTAGTTTTGGTACCTACACCTAAGATACAAAAACATCAAGACGGCTTGGATTCGGAAATACACGTCCCTAGACACGAAATACAGCGAAAATTCAAAGCAACACGACACCAAGACGGAGGCAGATTGGCGCAAGGCAGTCGTCAAGGAAATCAATGAGGCTGAAAAAACGATCTGGCGCACGACAGTGGCAAAAAAGCAAAGCCTGGCACTATATTACCACCACAAGCCGGAACCATGCCCATCACCAGACTACCGAGGAGATAGAGGCAGCGCCCTGCTGTTTCAAGCCCGCACTGGCGCTCTCCTCACAAACCAACGCCGACACGAACTATTCGGCGTGGATCCGACGTGCCGCTTGTGCGGTGCACCAGAAGAAACCCTTCTTCACGTGCTACAACAATGTCCTAGACTTCCCGCAGTTCCCCGGCCGTGCCCCCTGGCTGAGAGCCTGGCGCTGACTGGTCTCACCGAGGAGGACCGAACTGCACGCGTCGAGACTACGAAGATCCGGCTAGAACAGTGGGAACGACTGAGCAGGCGAGCCGAATAGGTGAAGGAAACCCGCAGACAGACATCGCCCGGCTAGAGCCGCCCAGTCACAGCGAGTGGCCGCTGATGCCGACCACCTCAGCTACAAGAGCTCCTAAGAGAGACGGCAAACGAGGTAGCGACGCAGCTGGGACGCACTGACTTGAACCGGTATGGCTGGCGGATTGGATTGTTGTCGCTTTGGTGAAATCCGAGGCGACTGGAGCCTAGAATACAACAAACCGGACCAGCCAGACGGACTCGCAGACAGTGACAGTGACAAACCTGTGTTTTATGTTCTTTCTCTCCTTTCTTTCTTTCCTTCTTGTCCTCTGAACATCTCCTGTGGCGTTGACAAACGCCTGGCCTGAGTCAAAAGGGATCAGGACCACTTACTTACTTACTTACTTACCAGCCTAGGTGCTGTGGCGCCCGCTCCTGACTAGTTTCGGTACCAGCTTAGGTGCTGTGGCGCCCTGTCCTGACTAGTTTCGGTATCACCCTAGGTGCTGTGGCTCCTGACTGATGCTGTGGCTCTTGATTCGTTTCGGCATCAGCCTAGGTGCGTGACGCCCAAGACGCTGTGGCGCCCTCTCTTGACTAGTTACGGTATCGGCCTTGGTGCGCGACACCCAAGGACATTGGACGGACGATTTCCCGGATTCTGAAGTACTCCGCACTTAAAATGTGGCGCAAGAAACCTACATTTACAAATATTTACCAGAAACGCGAGTAGCCCAGGCGTAAGAACCGCCAAGACGGCGAAGAGCAACCTCTACCTCTTATTCATCGGTGCCGGCTTAATGCTGCAGTCGTCTTCTCGCCCGCGGAAATTTGTTTATTTATTTATTTACAAGTACCTTACAGCCTTCGAGACGGCTTTGTGCTAAGGGGAAAATACAGTAACACATTCGTATAGGAATAGCGGAGAAAAAGCGGAAAATTATTACGATATTGCACATACAGCATGAAGACCAATAACAAAAAACAATAACATAACATACGAGCATTATAAATGTTTTTGCATGTATACAGTAATAGATACTGTAAGAAATGCAACAAATTAGAAGAACGCAAGACATGTTTGATTGTTGAAACGGCATACTGATTAATTATGAGATTGTGAAATGCCCTATGTATCAATTGGAAAGCGATGTTATTTGGGAGAGCGTTTCCTAAACGGACCGCACGGGGTAAAAGCTGAAAAATTGAAAGCGCGTGTGTTGCTGTAAATTCAAGTGTGGCTGAACTGATTGTTCAGTCGTTGTGACATCGAGGATCGTTTCTTCAGGTTGGATAAGGATAGGCCAACTATGTGAATGAATCTATAGAACAATAATAGAAGGGAAATATCGCGGTGAGTGGTTAGTGGATGCAACGAAAGTTCGACTTCTATTTGGGTTGCATTTGGCTGGTTACGATAACGTTTTCAAATGAAACGGCTCGCTCTATTCCGGATGTTCTCCAGGAGTTCGATAACGTATTTTGATGAAGTAACGATATACAAGAGGCGTGCTCAATTTGCAGCCGTAGAAAAGTTATTTAAGCTAGTTTTCGTAGGGGTGAAGGCGCAGTTAGGTTGCGGCTCAGAAATCCTAATGGTCTGGAGGCGTTAGCTGAAATAAAGGTGATGTGACGAAGTGATAATATATATATATATATATATATATATATATATATATATATATATATATATATATATATATATATATATATATGTATGTATATATATGACTTTTCTTATTTGGCCTCTAACACAGTTGACCACAACACTGGATATAAGTACTTAGGAGTGCTCCTTGCAGAAAGACTTTCATGGATTAATCGCGTCACCTAACTAACGCCTCCAGATCATTAGGATTTCTGCGCCGAAACTTAAGATCTGCGCCTTCACCAGACCTATCTGCATAGGTATATGCGGCGATACTACCCCACACACATACAACACATCTGCATACTGACGCAGGTGGCAACCTCTTTGCGGTGAAGATGCGTAAAGCCGGCTACAAGACGATGCTGGACCCTTTCCAGAAGCATTTCGGAACCCGCATGGGTGGCCTGCTCTTCCTGCCGGCGCTCTGTGGCGAGGTGTTCTGGTCAGCCGCCATCTTAGCCGCCTTGGGTGAGCGATAAATTACGCGTTGGGTAACATGGACGGTCGGGCGCATGCCGAGACGGAACTCTTACGTAGAGGGAAGGGGAAGTCATATGACAACGTTCTAGCCTCATGTTTGCAGACGTCGTAAGACTAGTGACTAATCATTAATGATTATGATGACACTTGCGTACAGTGTAATCTATTGGTAAAAAGGGACATGATCATATCCCGTGTGGATGTTTCCCGTTAGCGTTGTACAATTGCACTCCTTTGCTGCAGATGCCTTGTGGCTGGCGCTGGCACCTTCCTACGCGGCTGTGTAGTGCATTGGCGCTTATTCATCCAGAATTTGCATCTAGCTCCTGCAAACTAACAATCACAAATTGTAGTTTTACCTTTAACAGGGAACCGCAGTCTACATGGTTACTCCGCACTATTGCAATTCTTAATGATATATTTTTAATGCTTTCTTTTTGAAACCGGTCGTTCGGCAGTTTCGTGTGCAGTACCACGCTCAGTATCATTGGGATATTTGTCTGTTGAAGATAGTGCTGTCGATAATAAAACATTCGGGAGGAATCACGTTTCACATTCTTAACTGGGAGTGTCCAGAACACATTTCCGACATGTGTATTGTTACGGGGAGATTATAATTAACAAAACACTTTTAAACATACTGTTAGTATGACAGCACCCGCACAGGGTGTGCGCCAAGACAGTGTCATCATCTTCACCGTGACACAAATCGCCCGACACACGAACCCCGACAGCAAATGCAGCGTCCCGGTTCATTCTACGGTAGATATCACGCAGTGGAGTACGTCTTGAGGCGGGAAACGTTTGCACTTTCAGCTGAATGGATTTCTATGGTTATGACATGCTCAAACTACGATTTGTCTATGAGGCTATGAGGCTATGAGGCATTGTGTATCGGGGGATAATGTATTAATATTGGCCACTAAAGGACAGTTAACGTGCTCCTAATGGAAGGACAAGGACATTTGTGCATTTGGACTCCATCGAAATGAGAGCCCGCGTTTGAGTTTGCGACCGCGTAATCAGCAGCGCAGTACCATAGCCGCTATACCACTGCGGCGGGCGCAATTTCAGCTGCCGGTTCCGCAGATTCTGTGGAAGCCAGGAAGAAGAGTTCATATGGCACGTCCATGCCTTGCACAAGCAATTCGTGACACAGCAAATTGGTAAAATATGGTATCGCCCTGTTTTGCCTCCGTTTCGCCATAACAAAATCTTGTCAGCACTGCTTGCTGGATGCGGCTATGGACCAGGCTAATCATGGCTGGTTATCCTGAACACATATTCAGGCTCACAGCGAAAAACTGGCGAAATTGTTAAAAAGCAGAGAAAGAGCTAGCGATCGAAGTGACATTGGTCATCGCAAAAGGCCAGCACTTATTGCTTATATACATAGGCTGGCACATGGCCTAAACAACGTCGGGAATCGTTATGGTTTCAAGAATTATTTCTATTTCCAAAAAAATTATCCACTCTGTGCCAGTCTGTGTAAGCACGAGCAAAAGTGTCAGATTTAGTTGCGCACAATTCATGTAAAGCACAGACCTGAATTCGTGACTTGCTGCAATAATGTTGCGTACGAGATTACCTTGTCATGTGGCTCTTGTTACATCCGCCAAACGGGCAGGTGTATAAACAAAAGGTTCCAAGAACATTCTTACAGAATGAAGAACGCTGGTCTATTACATTTGAGCACCCATTGCACAGCTTGCAGTTGCAAGGCCATTTTTGAACGCACAAGTGTAATCTGGACAAACAAAAATGAAAAATACCCGCCTCATTTGAGAGGCCAACCTAATCAATAAATGTGGTGACAGGTGCGTAAGGCAGGCGTCACTCGCAATACAGAAGGAAAACTATTTTTAGAAGCATCTAATCGGGCAGGTTCACGTTGCAGCTCGGCCTCCTCTTTATAGAATTTGTCGAGCGATCAAATACATTGATAATAGCTGCATGTGATGACCCTAATATGGGGCAAAGGTTCGTGTACTCAATGGTTCGGTTCGTTCTCTAAGGCGGAGCCTCCGAGAACCCAATTGAGGACAAAGCCGTTGGTTTGAACACACACACAAAGACTTTTAATCAAACTAAAAAGAGGCATAAAGCAAATAGAAGGAAATAGAAAGCATGCCTAACATTAACACTCAAGCAGACATTGCGGCAAGGAACACACATAGGGCTTGCATGAGGTTAACGAGTGCGCGAGTCCGGGTTGCAACGAGGGCAGTCTCGACGCTGCGACACGGCGACAAGCTGGCGAAAGGCGTGGCGCCGGGCTCACCATAGGTCGCGGCGTAAGCTGGCCTACCGGGCGACCGGAGCGCGCCAGCTCTGGCTAGGCGAGGTAAAGCGCGCGGCTTGGTGGCACGAGCAGACGGCGGCGGCGTTCTGGCCGGGTAGATGGGCATAGAGCTCGGGCCCGTAGCCCAACTGCTCTCGTCTGGCCCTCGGGCGCAGAAGCTCGAACGCCGGCCTAAGGCAGCAAGCGGCACGACAGACGGGGTGGCGTTTTGGACGGGCAGCTGGTGTAGAACTCGGGCCCGTAGCCCGACTGTTCTCGTCCTGCGCACTGGCGCTGAAGCTCACCGGCGTTGAGGAGGTGACGGCACGCTCGGGTAGACGGGCGACGCACAGGAACAGGATGGCAGGAGGCCCCGGTCGGGTGAAGTCCTGGTGGGTTCGGGTCCGGAACCCGACGGCCCGTCTTCAACGCCCGCTCCGGTGGTTGACCTCCTCCTGCCGTCGCTTCCTGGGACTCTCCTGGCGTCTCCCCTGCGTCTCCTCTGCGTCTCCTTGCGTGTCCCTTCCGTTCTGCCAGCGCACCACGCTTTTTCTTCTGGTCTCGCCGATTTCGCATTCTCGGATTGGCTGCCTGACGCCCCGTGGTCTTTTCTATTTGGTTGCTTTTCTTCTTTTTGTTGTTTTTCATGCGCTGCGCGTTCTCGCACCGGACGCTTTTCGGCGTCGTTGTCTTCGTTCTTCCACCTCGGCGCGCGTGCACTCAGCGTCGTCTGCTCCTGACCTTCCCGACCACCGCACCATGTCGCGCACCACACATCACACTGAATTACCACTGCCAAAAAATGCTACAAACGAATTATTGAACGCTACGCACTCTCAAGACAAGTAAAATATGTATTTTTTCATAAACGAATATACAAGCATGTCTCAAAAAATTGTGCCCGAAATAGCTGATATCAATGCTTCCATGTTTTCTGCCTTTTTAATAGGTAAAGGACGTATCACACGAAATTTGGAACTATATCAGTTGGAAACCAACAAAGCAGTGCATGCCACTTATATGAAAAATGCAAGGCCATGTATTGAGCAAGTTGAGGGCAAATATTTTAGTGCAGCTTTGCTAACCTCCCTGTCTTTCTCTCATTTGCATTTCTCTCTCTGTCATTGAAGAACCTTGTTTACATTTTTCGTACATAAGCAACAACCATGAAAAATCTCAATGACGCTATCCTTTGTTACAATGTATTGCGCAGGAGCAACTGGCACCGGTCGTGTATTGTGAGCAATTGCACCGAAATTATAGTGGCGACAGGAAGCACATATAAAAAGCAGGAGTTCTGCAAAATTTACGAGGGCGAGACAAATGAAAGTGAGCCACTACGAATATAATACAGATGGGGTACTTTATTCAAAGGTAGTCTCCATGAGCATTTAGGCACTTGTCCCACTGACTAACCTGTCGCGTGATTCCCGTATGATAAAAACTCCTTGGGTTGCTGTTTCAAAAAATTTACAACTCACTTTTTCACGTCATCGTCTGACACGAATCTAATTCCCTTGACCTGCTCTTTTTTTTCAAATGCACCAAAATGTGTAAGTTGCAAGGTGACAGGTCTGGGCTGTATGGAGGGCGTTGCAGCGTTTTTCATTTGAACCTTGCCAGTTTTGAATTAAACAAATCACCAAAGGGGGGACGGGCATTGTCGTGGATCAAGATGACCCCATTCCTCAATTCTCGATGTCATTTGTTTTTTATTGCGACATGCAGCCGATCCGACGTTTCGCAATATCGTGAGCGATTAATAGACTCTCCAGGTTTAGGAAATTTGATCAATAATGGCCCCTGACGATAAAAAAAAAGTCAACAACACATTTCCGGCAGAAATGACTGCCTTTGCTTTCCTTTCGGTGGTGAATTCAAATGTTTCCACTGTAAGTTTTGTCGTCCTGCTTCAGGCTAGTAGTAGCGGCACCATGTTTTGTCCCCGGTCACAATTGCAGACAAAAAAGTCGTCACCTTCATTGTTATGCTGGATTAGATGAGTCAAGGCAGGGCCAAACCTGTCGTTCTTGTGGCGGTGGTTCAAAGTGCTGGCCGTCCATCGCGCACACAAGAGCCGATAACGGAGATGTTCATGAATTATGGCGTGACCCGAACTTATCCTCCGTTCTTGTCTAGTCAGCCTTTGCAGTCGTGCTGGGCGTGAAAGCACGGTGGCTATGGCCCGGTCTCGGATCGTCTTTGCAACTTTCACGTCCTTCTTTGAACCGTTTGTTACAATGGTTCACAGTGGCCAATTAAATGCAATGTTCAACGTACACGGCAGCCATACAGCGACTAATTTCTTTATTGGAAAGATCTTCAGCTGTCGAAATCTTCACGACACAATGCTGTTCAATTTTTTGAGAGTCTAATACGTCCCGCAGCCATGTTCAACCCACGGTATGAGAGCATTACAGACCCTTTATCGTCACACCTGCGTGTCACTTTTGTGAATGAGAGATGCCTCAGTGCTTCGCGCATACTTCGCACATAATGAACTGAACCATTCTTGCGTGGGGTATTTTGGTTCACTCTCATTTGACTCGCCCTCGTACATTAGAAATCCGAAGATAGACTGGAATATACAAATGCGAAGATACAGCTTCGTAAAGGGCAAGAAAGTGTCACTGGAAACAAAGTTCACTGCGCGTATATACAAAACTTCGCAAGAAGATATCTAAATATATGTGTAAGTCTTTAATAAATGCGCTAATTTAAGAAAAAGTTACTTTATGTATTGCGTCAAACAAGGCAAATAAAAATGTTGCGCATCCACAAATTCACAGACCACAGAACCCTTTCTCTCTACTCCCCCTAGTGTATCGTGCAAGACAGGAAGCCGGGCACTATCTCCTCGCTTTTCTCCCTTGCGCACACATAACTGAGCCACCATCGTGGGCTCACCCGTGCCACGCCCCCCCCCCCCCCCCCTATACTTTCACTCGCACATACGGCACGCAGCGCGCGGTCACCATGTTACCACCCTTGGATTTTATACGGAACGTGAGGGTGACAGCGACGGCAAGAACGCGCCTGGAGTGTCTACATAACTAATATGTGTCTATAGTGTCTATATAACTAACTAGTAGCAGTAATATAATCAAGGTATCTGGCAACTGAAGCGTCCCGCGGCCCACTACTTTCCGCAGAAGAAGAACAAGTACCAAAATCGAACTTTCACCATGCGAGAATTTGCTGCGCCTCAAGAATGTATGTTATTCTTTTGTGGGGCCGGTGCACGGAAATGAAAAAAAGCGGTAGGGAAAGCATGTCGGCCACAATGGAATGCCTACTTTCGGCACCTAATGTGGCTACTGAAGGAATATCGAAGAAAGCGTGAGATGCTTGGTGCACAGTGAACCATACGCATGCTGCTCGGTATCCTACACCGGCGGGACAAAATTTTCCGCAGAGGTTGCGCGTAAGCGAACGCGTTGCAATTCGTCGAGTCCCCGAGTGATGGCAGCTAGCGACAACGCGTTGTTTCTTTTTCTTGTCTGCTAGCCAGAAAGCATCCAAACCTCTGCCAGACCAAGATCATCTCGGCCAGAGAAAAATGAACGCACACCGAAGTGCGCCGCGCGGTGGGCGTGGGCAGCGCGAGAAAAACGCATGCGCTCTGGCTGGTTCCAGCAGCCCGCGGGTAGCGAGAAAAAAAATGAATAGAATCAATGTGTCTTCGCGTATAAAAGTCAAAGTATAAAAATAAATGAGAACGTCATTACCCTTGCTGGTTTTAGTGTCTCGACATGAATGCTTTGACGCAAGTGCAAATAAAATGTTGACATTCTTTTCTGTTACATGACAGCACAAATGAACCACCACAATGCTTCAGCTCATCGGACCTCGCTGCGTGGTTTGTCAAATTTCTGACAGAACGTTGATTTGGCTTGTCTTGTTGTATGGTCCGATGCACGACTTTAGAAAAGTCAATGCACATTTGGCGTGAAATGCAGACACACAGAATAGGACATCTGCTCGCCGTAATTTCGTTGCACAGGTCTAGAAACTGAATCGTGGCTTTATCGCCTGCAGTTTATTATTTGTTTCTGTGTCCCACATGCGTTGCCGGTGGTTTCACACTTTCTTTCGTAAGAAAGGCTTCAGATCTGTGACAGGGGCAGCAGCAGTAGGATTAACAGCATGTGATGCGATTGATGTGGCCATCTGGTCTGCCAGGACATAGCCTCGATTCCCCTACGGCCCGGTACCCAGAATATAATGATATGATGGCTAGCTAGATAAGCTTTACACAGCTCGGAATAGAGCTGAATAAGTACGGGATATTTATGCTTACGGATTGACATCAAGGCTTTCAGGACACTTCGACAGTCTGTATATCCTACTGCTTTTTGGAGTTTTGATTTCTTTATTTACGGTGCAAGAGGGAGTGAAACGAATGAGATAGTTACCTTGCAATGGCACACGGACGCGAGGCATACGCACATTACGACCCGCGCCCACTGGTAACATCAGTGTGAAATTTTGGCTTGTAACGTTATTGGGACTAGCTGTCTGCCGCTCAGGTGTAAAAAAATGGGGTATAAGATTTGCACACGAATCCGGTAATTGACAAATCCGCAGAGTGCAATGAAACTATATATATTGCTTCCATAGATTCAGGAATATAACTAATGTTATTTGTTTCTAATGTTTAGTGTTTTCATATTTTAGTGTTATGCTCATCGCCTCATACTCATGGCAAAAAATCTCGGCCTATATTCGTGAAAAATCTAGCAATATTCATGAGCTAATGGTGATTCTTCAACGCGTAGGCCATCAAGTCTGTCTGGAGATTATCCAGACTGGCTTCAAGAAATGCTGCTATTCAATGAACTCGATGAGAATGAGTACGTTATTTGGGGTGTCGACGATGCCTGCGAACTACGCAATGAGGATTGCTTCTTTGGCAGTCCCAACAAGGATGTAGTTTAAGGCATTGACTACGAAGATTTAGAAACCGAACTTAAGGTAAAGAAAGGGGTGTCATGCTCGCAGTTCATAGTTCTCCTAAAAATAATATGAGTTCAATTTAGTCAATTTATTATTTCTTTACAACGAAATCAATGTATAGGAGTCAACCCATATACAAGTAAATAGGGCACTTGCATGAGTTTGCAATGAACTACAATAACGGATAAGAAAGTCTGTGGGCAAATATCCCTGAGGACTAAAAACATGCAGAATCTTTTTGCAAACGTGTTTTAAGATTATTATTATTTAAAAAATTATTAGTGGGTTTCCATAACCCTGCACACAGCGACATCTCATTCAGACTGAGTTTCAAAGCAAAATCATCATTAGGTGAAAGTTCACTCAATCCACATTGCTATAACACAACATGGAACAAATTTACCATTTAAGAAATATGAAAATACAACACTGTTATACAAAGACAATGTACAGGCTTGCAAGTACACTATAATATGCACACTGTCACATGTCATGGTCTAATTCCTGGAAACGTTTTATCCTCCTCGTATGGTGCCTTCAACCATACATATTCTAGGACCACGTCCTTCCACCTGTAGCAATGTATACAAGCAAACTAAATGCTAGAGAGCTAACACGTTTCATTCTTTTAGCAGGGATTTCCTTGAGCTATTTCTGTGCCTGGTCACACTTCTTCACATTGGCAAACATTTAGGGACTATGTACACACTTCGTGCACTCAATCCTCATTTCGGCTTGCGTTAACGGCCAACAAACCATCACTCTGACAGTCTTTATAAAAACAAGCTTGCCAGCGAGCTGTTCATAACAAAGGCGATTTTGCTAATGCCGCTTGGGCATTGCTTAAGTCTGCTTCTCATATAATGCGAGTCTTGACACGCTGCAATGCAGTCGTAATGTGCACATCGGAATTGGCTGATAACAAAATCGAAATATAAGGACTTTACGAAATTTATGTGTTTAACTTTTTTTGTGGTGTGGTTTGCATTGCCATCACAAAATTTTTTGCAGTGAGCCAGCGACAGAGTCACGAAAACGTGATAGTCCAGTAACACATGATTTAATAGTGGCACCATGCTCATATATAGTGGCATCATGCTCCTTTTCTCTCCACTCAAAAACATCCTGTGGACCTCTAGTACGAGCTCAACCGCTGTGACAATCAAGAGTTTTGTTTGTGCGCTTCTTTGCCCAACTCACTTTTTTTTGTTGTTGAAATTGACCTTGAAGATCAGATGGAACCAAAGCATGAATATCAAGTTACTTGCAAAATTGGCCATGTATGGAGAAACAATTCATCAAAAGTTGCAATACGTGCAATGAAATGGCGCCGTGAAGGAAAGGACTGTGTTGAAGGGAGTCCAGTATTTTGGGGGGAAGGCTTTGAAGACCCTAGGACGATGCAAGGTATGGATTTCCCTCCACCTCATGCGAAATGGAAACATTGGTTCTGTACGCTCTCTTGCGTTGCGTGACTGCCGAATGACTGCTAGAATGATGGCAGAAGCACTTATTTTGTGGAAAGTTGTATGTTCACCAGATAATGACATAACGTTTGCAAAAGGAACGTTTGCAACAAAATAATGTCAAAACTGATGATTCATGTGCAAAGGTTTGAGCATGAACACTGTTGCATTCACTGGAAGGATTAAGTTTACAGAATACATTTTGGTAAAGAGTTATCATCAGCAAAGAGAAGAACTTACAACTACACCAAGCTGAAGTGAAAAGGTTAAATAATAAAAGTCATGCTGATTGCGTTTCCATATTGCCATGTTATGGTGCACCTCCAATTTTAATGTTTAGCTCAAACAATCAATGCAGCTTTCGACATGCAGGCCCTGAAGCATCTGAGAAGTTTGTGTGTTAGCAAAAGGACCTTGCAGCCGGAAATATTACAAAGCACCCAAAACAAATGTGTTCACAATGGTCCCATACTTTCCACCCAGCCCATTCAATGCACTGTCTGGTGAACTACCACTACTGAACAGTTTGATGAGTAGACAGTATGAGCAAATGCACTCTTCTGTGGAAATCAGCAAGGGAGGCGGGGGAAGTTTCATGGAAGGGCCGTATTGCGTTATCCACCTGAAAGTAACCTAGAGCTACTAGGAAACCCATTTTTTTACAAATAAAGCTGCACAATTCCAAGAATATTCATCCTGGCCTCGGGATTGAATCTTGGACTACTACCTTTCCAGGACAAATGAATACATTGTTGCGCCAAAAAAAGAAAAAATAAAGAGTTGGGACGGAGAGCAAGGTAAATGTACCTGGTAGCGAAGCTTCCATAGGAGCATATACGTTCAAAACATGGTGCTCCATCGGCGGTGCATGGGGCTTAGCGCCATCTGTATGTGGTGGGAACACTTCCGGCAGAAGAAAAAATAATGTGATGCCATGTCCGTTAAAAGCCGAAGTCACGTCATTTTGTTTTCGAAGGGGCTAAATTTGCTTTGTTGTTCTTCCTTTGGAGCTATATATTCAAATGGCCTACCATTCGACTTGATGGGCGTTTCGAGCTTTCAGCGTGGAAAGCGATGTAGGAAAAGGCCAGCCGTACGGTTGTCGAAATCGCATTCCTGCACAGAACATACTTCCTTTGGAGGCCGACGAAAGCTTTAGGTGTAGAGTGCTGATCCTATTGTTGGATGCCAAGCCCGTCGGCCAGCGCGGTTGCACGAAAACAACTACACAATTATCTGGCGGCCGTAACTCACTACATTTGACTGAACAGATTAAGAAGCAATGAAGCTACCCACGTCACCAAATTCAGACAAACTTTGACAAGCAAGAAAGCACAAACTGTGAGGGGGGCGTATTTCAACAGGTGATACGAGTGCGCCTTTCTGCCAATTTCAAGACGTGCATTGCATTGCGAGTGATAGTGGCGTCAACGCCCCCTGTAGCGATGGGCGCTCAAAAGAAATTCATTTATTATTAATGATACAATTAAACTTGTATTTTCTTCACTCGTCAAGAATGTATAAAATTGTCTGGGAATTTTATTTTCGTTGAATGAATCTAACTGCGTCTCGTTTGAATTAAAAAACGCGTTTTTCTTTCCCAATGTTTGTTCCCTCCAAGCAGCTGACGGGTCACTACGAGTTAAATTTTGGGGGGCGCATTATAGAAAATACGAAGTTCGTAAAATTTTTAGGCGTATGGTTTAACGAAAACCTGTATTGGTCCATTCATGTGGAGACCCTCAGAGCCGACATTCGTAGAGCGACGGGAATGATTAACAGGTGAAAGCATCTTATTCCAATGAATTTAAAGAAACAGCTATATTACACACTAATACACTCTCGTCTACACTATTCCCTTCTGGTCTGGGGAACTACTACCAAAACTAACCTTATGTCACTATATAGGCTGCAAAAAAGAGCCGTAAGGGCAGTTTGTAACCTACCTGTTCTTGCACACACTAAATCGTTTTTTGATAAGCTTGGCATACTCCATATAGATCGCCTATTTTTGCACAAGCTATCGCTCGAGGCGTTCCGTCTCCGTCAAGCTGATCACATACAATTTAATCAGACCTTCGCCACCAAAGAAACTCCGTATAATCTCAGACATGACCCAATCTCTATACCGCTTACTCGCACGAACTACGGGAAACAGGCATTACATTTTCAAATATCAACCTTACTAAACAATAATCCCACTATCCTGGAACAATTACAAACCTTGAAATCAAGCTTGAGGTTCAAGAAATCTGTTAAAACGTATTTTCTTCACTACTTTATTGTATAACTTCCTTATGTACCACAATATCATTGTTTTGTTTTCCTTGTTAACATGTACTGATTGAGATTCGAATTGTTAGTCGCTTTTGATATGTTATCATATTTCGAAAATTATAACTTGTTGTGCTGTTGTTTGCTTCAGAGTGTCAACATGCTTTGGGTGCTGCAGCCTTTGTCAGGCAAGAATACTGCCTTTTGCTGCAACACCTGAGACAGCTGTATGTCTCAAACAACAAATAAATGAAATGAAATGAAAAGCATGGCATGCTCCGGCGCTCGAGCAGATAGTGTTCCTGTATATGCGCCCTGCGGGACCATATACAGCGCCGCTTCCAAGCCTTTGCGAGCCTGCGCCGTTTAGCTTCAATGCTTGGCCACACTGCGCCATGTTCTTACTAATGGTGGTATGACCTTGGACACTAGCGCAAGACATGGACAGCAGCAGCAGCAGTTTAAAAGACGAGAGAAGAGGCAAAGAAATCTTAGTTTTAAAGTGATCGCTCAAAACAAGAATGCCCACACCACATGAGAGGGATGCAAACACTATGGACACGCATTACGAGCAAAAGATTTTCATGGTCCCAAAGGACATGGAAAATGCGTCGATACAGATGCCTTTCGGCCGCCATTGCATAAAGTAGCTCATCAGCATATATGTACCTAATCCATCAGAAAATCTGTGCAATGGCGGCCTAATGCAACGTAACACCACGTCATATTAACATTTACGATGCGTCCATTTCTGTGACACTCCTGACGTAATATTCCTTCAGCAAATCAACAAGCTGACGTGGCGGCTATCTCGGACCACCACTACATATACGGGGAATGGCAGGTGCGTTAAACGGTATCCTGCACGCTACCGCTGTTCTTGTTTTTTAAGCGCAAACACCGCTGTATAGCTGCCAAGGAACAGAAAAATGTTTTACTAGAAGAAGCCCACAGCTCACGTCACGTTTCGTGATCTTGATGAAAGCGTAAAAAAAGTGTTTTTCAACACGTGTCGACAACAGAACCTCTGCTGATACCACCAATTCATAGTGTTTTAGCAGGATCATCAAGGTCCTCAAGCATGTGGTTATTGTAATATAGAAAAGTAATAATACTGCTACGTAACACGCTAACAGCTTTACAGCAGCAATACGAATTATGCTTGTGATTTTGACAACAAGAAACACCCGAACATGAATGTCACGAAAATATTTTCGTTAGTGGCCACTGGAACTTAGAAAGCCAATTCAATCCAAGACTAGCGGCATTCCATTAGGCCGATGGGTGTTTGCGGTTATTTTAGTCTTGAATAGCGCTGCGATTGTAGAGTGGTGCTTCGTAGTCCGGCCGCATTGGATAGCTACGCAGGATCTGGCGCGGATTCTCGGCACGACGTGTCAAGAAATTCGCGCTCTCATCATCCTCAAGAGGTGAGCCGAAGTTCTAGTATTTCTGAGAAGCGGGCAGAATATTCGCTGGACTTATTCTGTGGGCGCTTGCTTTGTTGCAAGTATGCTAAAATATATGTTATCTTTCTTGGTTTGAAGCGTAACATGCGTAGCGACAGCGGTCTTCTTTCTTTGTCAAGAAAAATAGAGGGACGGTTTTAGCCGAAGGGCAGCCGAAGATATGTTTACATTCTTAGCGACACCCATTTATTTATATTTGGTACAAATGACTATGTAAGCGATGCGTAGAATGAGCTGGACGTCTTGGTAAAGTACGGCACATCAACTTGCCCTGCGAGAACCTATCGACATCCAGCAAGCGAATATATTGGGCTTTTTTTTTTAGCTGAGAACGCTGCCTATGGCGCCTGCACAAAGCGTCCGAAAAAAATTTTTCGCGTCTGCTACAGGTGTCGCCCCCGTAATGAATGCCGTAGCGATTTGTCTGTTACCGTTACTGCTGCTCTGTGAGGCGCAATTAGGGCCAGCAGCCGGTAACAGAGTTCAGACTCTATGAGATGAAACAAAGCATTCTCATTACGGGACTTATATGACAGTTTTTACGTGCCTCAGTTTTTCGGCTCGGTTTATGTGCAGTCTACCGCAAAAGTTTAGTGACCACGTGAGCGTACACGTGAAGCGGCCCCTCCGCGAAAATTCTGGTGCACCAGCCAGCTAGGCTGCAAATGCCTCTTTTTGTCATAATATTTATTTTATATTTCTCTTGATTACGCGACGAATTCTTCGACAACCGTGGCGACGCGTTTCTCTTGAAAGCAGTATCAATGGAAATGATATTGCTCAAACCACCCACATGCTGCCGGGCTGATAACACTTATCAGAACTTATTAAACCCCTAAGAGACCCTCGCAGGATATTCAGGAGGGAGATGCAGTGTTGGGAAATGCTGGCATTCATCAGTATGCCAGTTGTTGCTATATAACATTACTCTGACAATAACACGATAAAAAAGCTTGATACAAAGTCACATATACAAGCTCTGACCTAGTCGCGGTGCGTAGAGAGTGCGGTAATGGCGGGGATGGTCGAGCCGACCAAGTAAAAGCGGCAAGGGCCTCTTCGATGTGTGTCCCCAACTTCATGGCGCAGCGGCGAGGAGGAAACAATCCAGTCACCCTAGTTTGGCATGGTCTGGCGTGGTCCGTAGACATCTGCTATCTGCTGTGCAAACCACTGAAAAAATAAAATCGCAGCGTGCTTTTTTTAGCGAAACGCTTTTGTCTCGCCTTGCTTTTTGGGATGCCGGGATGCCTTGATAATCCCGACGTGATGTTCTTGTTATTTTATTCGCGCACAAAGCATAGGTTTGTGCTCGCCGACTAAGGAAAAAGCAAATCGCCAAATATAGAGGAAAAACAGCCGCATTTCACGGACCTTAGTCGTGAGCCGAGCATCCAGATCTACTCGGGCCTTTTTTAACTTGGCACACGTCGTCGATATCAGCTCACATTCTGCAATCAAATGAACTCACTTTGTCTGACTCCTGCCCACCTAGAAAATGTGCCAAATGCATAAGTTATCTGTAGTTCATATTGCTTTGATTTAGGCAGGTCACACTGATCAATAAAACTTTGCATTTGGAGTGACTCGAAGCTCATAGTACTGTGGCATCGTTTACAAAAGGCCTTAGACGCAATGGAATCATTGGCGTAATATGCGCACACCACACGTATTCTGGTCTGTTCCCCATTGCGCTTAGAGGCGGACCAGTGGTCTAGTTTCAGAACATTTAAAAATTAATCCCCGAATCAGACGCTTTCGCAGTGACAGAGAACCTTGCCGAAGTGCTGCACAACGCGCAGTCGCAGAAAGCGTTCGGCATCGCGCCCATCGCCGCGGAAGTCATCGTGTGCGTCCTGTGAAGTCGGGTTGCCGAAGCACAGTAAGCGGTGCAGCACGTTGTTGCAGCACTTATGTTGCATTGTCACCGAACATATTGAACAGCTCCAAGCGCCGTTCTGCCATCGCAGTCGGCGTCACCGTGAGGTCCCGTATGAAGTCCCAGAGCGATGACGGTCGCCGTGCGTAGTACGCTTATTTGCGAGTTACATCATGCAAGGATAGCAGACGATTGCTCCTCAACCAAGAGAGTAAAGCCAGGAAGAAGCGTGCAGGCTTCCGGCGCGCGCGAGGGACCCAACATTGCGAGGGAGCGGGGGGAAGGAAGGGAGGGCAAGCGGCATTCGCTTCCGACTGCAACAACGCATGTGGCAGTGCACGTGGCCGCGCGGCCGTATCTTAAGAGCGATCTGCGTCGGTGGCTCATGGCTTTGGGCATACTGTGTGTTCTCGGCGCTCATTTTGCGTTAAAGAAATAGAGCACGAATGTCACTTCGCTCGCTGCTGCTGCCGCGTTTCCTCACGCCAGCGTTTCGACAGCTAGTTTCCGCGGTGATCGGGTGAGATGTTTGCTCGAGCGCGGGACATCATACTTGTTAATTTAGTACGCTTGCCTATGTCTGCAAGTTTACACGGCCGATAAAACTACTAATTTGCAATCGCAATCGATTCTTTGCCTTTCGGGTGAAACTGCGATTTTTTTTCTGTTTCCCGGTTATGCAATAAGCCACCGCTTTATCTAGTTCCATTGCCTCAGTGCATATCGTGGAGCCTTGCACAGAACTTTGGCGCACTAGAACGAACGGTGCAGCAGACTTTAATGTTTGCTTTACGCACCGCTGCGTTTTAGAGCGCAGCTCTTTGGCGTCCGTTCCTGGGTTTCGCGTCGGCGTTGTCGTCGGCCTCGTAACCAGCTCCGCCCCCCTTTCATCCCCCCAGCCCTAGCAGCGACCGACTGATACCGCTGGATGCCGCTGACGCCGCTAGAGAGTCAAGATAACGTGACTGCATAGAACACCGTCGCCGCCATGCAGAAAGAGGAGGAAAGGGTCCCCCCCCCCCTGGTTCTTAGCGCTGCGGAAGCGAGGGTATCATATTGTTTGTGTCGGCATCGGCGGCGTTGTCCCTGAAACCAACTCCGCAGCTGGGGTTGACTCACTATCGGCGTCAGCGGCATCAGTCAGTCGCTGCTATCTCTTCCCTCCTCCCTTTATCGTGTTGTCCGCTTGCTGCACGCGCTTCTGCCCCCATCGTTTGCCGCTGGGTGTACACGCCGCCCCCCTCCCACCCCTTCCTGCGAGTCTCCGGTTGTCAAAGCGCCGGCTCGAACTTTGAAGTTGGCGAACTGTGCGCCGCAAAGTTGCCCAACGGCTTGCTGGTAGTAGCTGCCTACTTCGCCCCTACCGCACTCACGAAAGACGTCGTGCACTTCCTGCAACTCGCATTAACCGTCCATCGATCCACACCGATGTTAGTAGTGGGGGACTTTAATGTTGACATAAAGACAAACAGCAATTTCCTAACACTTATGCGGGAGAACATCCCGTTCCTCTCGCTCGTAACGCGTCCCACGGCTGTGACAACCTCGCGAGGCACTTGTATAGATCTCGTCTTTGAGAATCAAGCATTGGTGTACCAAGTCGAACATATATCAGTCTATTTCTCCAACCACAAAGCTTCCTTCATGACTGTCAAGAACTGTTAGTGGAGTCTTTGTTAAAGGAATACGTGTGAAAAATAAAAAAAAAAATTCTGTGATAGCGCATACATGTGTTGCTCGATTTCTTTGCCTCAATCTATCGAAAAGGTGAAACAGCTTATTTGCTGCGCTCAAATTTCGCATTAGGAAGTAACGTAATCTTCGGTAATTTTTTTTTATCGAATGTCGACTAATTTTGGAGGCAATATATGTGCTCTTGCTTTACAGCCCAGCTCTTAGGCCCACGTTCCTGCAATGAGCACTGCAGCGAAAGATGAAAAAGGGAACCCGTAGTGTGATATGAAAGATGCCAGCAACTGTCATGTGCACCCACACTCAACCGCTTGATGCGTCCTCGTAACTGGTCTCAGCTGGACCAGTGCAGTATCCTACTATCGTCTGCTCGCGTCAGCTGTCGCTCGAGCTTGCTTGGTTTGCTCGGTTTGAACTCGTTGGCGCTTTTTTCGAATATCATGGTTTGCGATTGTTTTGTAAGCTGCTTGTTTGCACGACGCCAATTGTGTAGTACTTTATGGAAGCCACGCGGCACGAGCGATTACAATGGAACCTTCGACGAGTGATGTATAAAAATGGACGCGCTTGACCCGCAGACCATTTTATACGATCGACGACTTTACCAGATGTCTCTCTCAAGTTCTGCCTCAATATATCGCGAAATAACACTATAGAGCTGTGCTCAAATTTCAAGTTAGGCAGCACCGTAATCGTCGGTGAATTGTTTTTTCACGCGGCGTCGTTCCTCAGGATAGACCTCAGTCTCGTGCAATATCCGTGTCAAGAATGCACTAAATGAAGTAATGATTTACCCCAACCAAATTTACCATATCAAATTTAAGAGGCAGACAACGTGCGACGCCAATTGCAGAAAACAAACACCTACAGGTTATATGTACCTGTTTTATGCGAAGCATATTACGAGGGCTCAACCCAGCTCCTCAGGCGCGGCGGTGACCATGAAATCACGTGACACCGTGACGTCACGACAGAGGAGAAGTGGCTTCGGCTCAACTCTTGCAAGACGGGCTGGGTGGGAATCGAACCAGGGTCTCCGGAGTGTGGGACGGAGACGCTACCACTGAGCCACGAGTACAACGCTTCAAAGCGGTACAAAAGCGCCTCTAGTGAATGCGGTGTTGCCTTAGAAACGCGCTGTTTCTAAGGCGTGCGTCTCTTGCTCAGGCGCACATTTCGTTGCCGCGCCGAACGCTGCTTTGCTCGACGCTCACCGCGTCCAATGCGGGGCGCGTAGTCGCTGCCCTGTAGCCCATTGTCTTACACCCCTTGGCGGGTCGACGGGAACGCTGTCGCGTTCCACTCTTGAAGGCGAAGAAGTAATGCATGAGTTGTTTCTTCGTCTAGCCGAACCAAATATAGCCAAGCAACAGCAGTTCACCAGGCTAAACAGTGGTTCAACAACTAAAATAAAGGCTAGTATGCTTCGCATCCTGGGCTTAACCTTACCTAAGCCACAGCCATTTTTTTGTTGACGTATCCATAAAGTGGGGCTTCTTTGAGTCCTGTAATGTTCATTATCTCCAGAGCAGTATTTACGGACAAGATGCACACACAGCGCTGTATGTATGCATTATGTTGTTCATGTCTAATGCGCTGGGAAAACGTTAATTATGCAATTCCAACTATTCTAGCGCTCAGCATTGGTATCCTCTGATCATATCAACTTGCGTCTATTCTCCACCAGTCCAGCCAACAAAACAGCGGCACAAAAGGCTGAAAACGACCGTGTTTGCCATCCATCAAAACTACGCAGGCCTAACGCACTTATTTTATTCAATGTCCAACGAAGGTTTAGCGAAATGGTAAATATATAACATGGAATTAAATCAAATGTGCGGATTTCTGTTCATTTTTAACCTATACGCCTTCTGTAATCTGATGCAATATTTACGCTTAGGTAGCGCGTAGGTCACAACATCAATCTTGTGTTTGCGATTATGAAGTTCGCTGTTCGCAAGATGTGTGCGAACATGCAAACATCAGTTCTGGAGAATTTATACTTTGGGATGTCGACATAGTGATCTCAAGACCACGAAGGCGATGTCCGATACTCCTGAAAGGAAGTGTAGTTATGAGAGGTGTATAGGGGCACAAAGAAGTAGGGCACTATATTAAAGTATGTCTAAAGCTTCTGTGACATCGTGTCAGAATGGTGTATACCCTATGACAAATCTATCAAAGTTGAAGAAAAAATTGGCCGCCACTTGACTACTGTGAACAAGCGTGCAAGCGAAGCTCGGGATCCGCGGCTCTTCGTTGTCGTAGCGCCTCGGCTTCTCGCTACCTCCTGAGGAGGTCGGCACGTCAACGACGAGCCCTTTCTCGCGCGACTTCCCGGCGGCGTTCATCAAACGCCTCCTATTCTTCAACCGAACGCACTATCCATGCCCCGCTGATATTCCTTCTACGCAGCCTGCTCTTCGGCAAAACGAATAAAGTGGGGCCTCGCCATCGGATTACCGGGCCTGAACTGGAGGGAAACGGCGGGCGCCGAGGCGAGTGGACACGCGATCTCGAACTTTCCATTCCCCTGCTCCGCAGGGAGGGGACATCTGTGATTGGCTCACGCTTTGCGCTCTGTCTATTCCTTCAGGCATATAATGTCCCGCTTTATAGGGCCCATATGATGAAACCGACCGTGTCTGCAAAGGAACAATGTCTAGGAACAAACGATGCAGACCGACTGTGGTTCCAAATGTAGAGGCAGATAGAAAACTGTCTTTTGAGCGTTTGGAGACGTGTCTGGATCCTGGAAAAGTACTAGTTTTGTAGGGAGACTTCAATTTTGTTTGCCATGTGGTAGACCGTGTAAAATGTTTGCCTGTGTGAGATAAAAGTGTGGAGGTCTTGAATATATTTGTTCATGACCACCACAACTCAGAAGATATCGGAAGTGTTGCAACAAATATTACGCGTCCGCAATTCACGCATCTTCAAAGCAGTAGCCATGCATGGCTGGACAGCTGTACGTGTCTAGTTATCGCCTCGTTTGGTAAAAAAGAAAGCTACATTAAGTGGGAACTTTGGAAACTTCATACGAAATTGCTGAAGGATGAGGGTTTCGTTAAGGATGTAGATGGGAAGCTACCGAAGCTACTCGCCGTGCAATCTTTAGGCGTCCGTGTACAGTGGGAGAATTTTAAGGAAGTAGTAAAAAAGAAAGCCAACTAAAGAAGTAACACATTGCGGTATGAAGACAAATGAAACTAAACCTTTCCTCGAGAGCAACTTGGAGTTTCTTAAGGGTACAGCATGCCCCTAACCACGTACCTGTACCAAAAAATTACCAAGCATAACAATTCAGTTGGAAAAGTTGATGCAGACAAGTACACAGTGGCGGTTATTCGTGCACGGGCCGAGAAGCTGCGCCACGGGTAAACGCCCACAAAACGAGAGCTATCGGACTAACAAACGATACGCTTCTAATAAGGAAATACCACAAATAGGAAGCGGGCATGACTGTTTGACGTGCGGTAATGTTATCGAGCGCGTCACTGCAGATTATTTAAATGAATTGCTCGGTCAGCCATGCACCGTTATAGGGGGCTTTAAAGCAGAATTCGTCGTTAGTGCCTAAGCTGGATGACGAAGAACGCGTCTGGAACAGCCGATTTCCGTGATAGAAATTCAGGACGCAATAGATGCACTACCTGTTGGCAAGGCACCTGGCTCTGACGGCCTAGGAGTAGGCATCTTTTAAAAACATTCAAAACAATATTAGCCTAGATTCTGCTCAGTTATCGCCGAATCGTATCAGCAAATCATAAACCACTGTGCTTCGCAACTTAGCAGATTGTTCTCATCCTAAGAACTGAGGCACTTGAAAAACGTCCATTAGTGGGGTCTTATCACCCGATAAGCCTTACCAACGTCGACTGTAATATATTTATGAAGCTGTTGGCCAAACGATTGCCCGGTCTGATAACGAGGCTGGTTGGCATGCATGTGCTGCCTTCGCTAACATCGCCGATGAGTAGTACTGAGACCTATCGCTGCGAGCACTCATCGAGCGTCTGCGCTCTACACCTACCGACGCATCCGTTCGCCGATATGTCGTCCAAGGCGACATCCTTTACCGAAGGAACTTCCTCCCTGACGCATCTGATCTTGTTCTTGTCGTGCGCAAACTTTCACGACAGGCAGTGCTCTTGAAGATGCATGACGCATCCACTGTACGACATCTTGGGGTAACCCGTACGTACGACCGCATCCGCCGCCGCTTCTATTGGCCAGATCTTGCTCACTCCGTCCGACGCCATGTTGCTGCCTGTGATCCCTGCCAGCGTCGGTAAACCCCTCAGGTGCCACCTGTCGGTCATCTCCAGCTGATCACCGTCCCTGTGGGGTGTAGGATTTGGGGTGTTCTTTCGTGTTGGATTAGACTTCCTCAATCCCTTTCCCGCGTCGTCCTTTGGGAACAAATGGGTAGCTGTCGCAACTGATTACGTCACCCGATGCGCTATCATGCGGGCTCTCACAACCAGTTGCGCCACTGACGTCGCGGGCTTTCTTTTGCGTGACATTATCTTGCTTCATGGCGCCCCGCGACAGCTGATACTGACTGTGGTCGTAACTTCCTCTCGAAAGTTATCGCCGAAATTGTGCGTTCCTGCTCAATTCAACACAAGCTGACTACCTCATACCATCCTCAAACCAATGGCCTGACAGAGCGATTAAACCGTACTCTTACCGACATGCTGTCCAAGTACGTTTCCAAGGACCACCACGACTGAGACATTGCCGTTCCTTACGTCGCATTTGCATATTCTTCCCGGCATGACGCCACCGGATTTTCTTTATTTTATCTGCTGTGCGGTCGCGAACCGACATTGCCCCTTCACATGGCACTTCGTTCTGGTACGATCTCAACAAGCGAGTAGGCGTTGCACGCCAGCTTGCCCATACCCGACCGACGGCCTCGCAAACCACTCAGCCGCGTCAGTACAACGCCCGCCACCGTGACGTACAGTTTTCGCCTGGTTCGCTCGTGCTCCTGTGGTCGCCCTCTCGTCATGTCGGACTTTCAGAGAAGCTCCTTTCGCGATACACAGGGCCCTACGGCGTGCTGCGCCAGGTGACGTCTGTGACGTACGAAATTGCTCCTGTGCGTTCAACTTAATCCATTACTCTGGCATCTCGCGGCATCGAATCCCGGCCGCGGCGGCCGCCTTTCGATGGGGGCGAAATGCGAAAACACCCGTGTACTTAGATTTAGGTGCACGTTAAAAAACCCCAGGTGGTCAAAATTTCCGGAGTCCCCCATTACGGCGTGCCTCATAATCAGAAAGTGGTTTTGGCACGTAAAACCCCATATATTATTATTACTCTGGCATCTAGCGATGTTGTACACGTCTGTAGGCTCAAGGCCTGCTTCCGAGTCCGGGGTTTAGTCTCTCCGGGACGGCGCTTTTACCGCCGGGGGTAGTGCTACGGAACAGTATTTGCGATGACAAAGAGGCGAGCAGGGTGAAGACGACAACGACGATTAGAGGCTTGCGCGGGTTGTTGCGTCTGGGCCAAGTGCGGCGTATTTCCTTGTAAATATACTTGCATACAGATTTTCGACTGCATCTTACTACGTAACAATATTTATGAAGCTGTTGGCCAAACGATTGCCGGGTCTGATAAGGAGGCTAATTGGCACGCATCAGAACTGTGGTATAAAGGGTTGAAGCATTGCCACTAACTTACACTTAGCTCGAAATGTGCTACATGTTGGGGTGTATTTGGGCACCGAGGGACTCTGGTGCAATTAGATCTCGCTAAGGCCTTCAACCACGTTTCCTACAATCCTCTTCGCCATATTAGAGCATTCGAACGTAGGAACCGTAATAAGAGACGGTGTCAGGATGGCGTATGCTAACTACTCAACACGCGCCACTTTAAACAAGGACCTGACTGACAGCAAGTGCGGGCTTTTGTTAGGAACGAATGTCCACTGTCGCACCTGCTGTTCGCGGCCAACCTTGAGCCTCCGTGCAAGGCCATCGAGAATAATGAACGTATAACTGGCGTCAGGTTACAGTCAACATATTGCTACGGCATGAGCTGGGCGAGGAGAAGAGGAAGAAGAAGTGAGCTGGTGCAGCCTCAGGACGCCATCTTGACTTTACCATCCATCTCGTCCCTTGAATAAAGCCGGTTTAACATTAACCGTAACAGTTTTGTGGTGGAGGTGCTGGGTACTTCGACCAAGACGACGGAGCTGCTGCAGCAAGTGCCACGCCGGAGCCGACGCCTCGCTCGACTGCCTCCAACACCACTTGAGATCCCGATGTCCCACAGCAGCGACGAACAGCCTTCTCTGGCTGCTCCAGTGCGAACAACCGGCTCCTGGATGCATCAGATGGAGCCCCGCCCTTTCTCTGGAAGATTCGGCGAGGACGTGGAGGAATGGCTCACCCACTACAAGCGTGTGAGCAAGTACAACGGCTGGAACTCCACGACTCAGCTCGACAATGTGGTTCTGTTCCTCACAGACACAGCGCTAGTGTGGTTCGAGAACCATGAAGATACGTTCACAACGTGGGACAGCTTCGTTACTCACCTCACAGAGTGCTTTGGCGATTCCACCACGAAACGGAAGCGGGCGGAGCAGACATTGCTTCAGCGCGCTCAAGTCCCAGGTGAGACCTGTACTACGTACATAGAGGCGATCCTGAAGCTTTGCAAGACTGTCAATCCTCGAATGTCCGAAGAGGACAAGGTTGGACACCTTCTCAAAGGCATAGCCGAGGATGTGTACAATTATTTAATCGGCAAGGAGAGTCTCGCCTCGGTCGCCGACCTCATCAAGCATTGCCGCACATTTGAGGCCTTGAAGCTGCGCCGTATCACGCCAAAGTTTGGCAGGCTAGCCAATGTCACCACGGTGGCAAGCGTTGACGAAAACAACTACAGCTTTCAATTTGACCTTGCGGCAACTATAAGGCAAATTGTCCGTGAAGAACTTGAACGACACACCAAAGGGGCGGATGTCGAACAGCTTGGTTGCACTTCCAACCAACCTCAAGAACATGCATCTGCTGTGTCAGCATTGTCTGCCACGCCAGGCGTTGCAGACTGTCGAGTTGATCAGCTGCGACAGCACCGACGTACCTTTCCCGACGACATGACGCACGATCAACGAACTCGTCGAGCTACCACCACGAATCGCAATTCGGAAGACCGCGTTTATTATTCGCAGCGTCCCAGGGTTGACTCCGAGGCATACAACGTCGGTCGCGCATCTCCTGTATGTTACAGCTGTGGCGCCTCAGGACACATTGCTCGTTTTTGTCGCCGGCGCCGACAGCCAACAACATATGGCCCACCACCAACTTGGCATAATTTTGAACGTGATAGTTACGACGACCGTTGGCCGATAGACCCTGCAAACACCACAGGCGCGCCACCTCGGAATACCTTCCGTCAGTATAGTAGGAGTGGCTCGCCAGCTTCTGACCGCAGCCTGACGCCCCCAACCAGTCGCCAACGCCGTTCACCGTCACCTCGGCGACGTGCTACGTCTCCACCACCGTCGGGAAACTAGCCGGCGCGGCCGATGGAGGTAAGGTCGCCGGACAGTCTGTGTATCTGCGAAATACTCCTCTGCCTATTATGATGGTGAAGAACAAAGTGCGTGTGTTAATTGATAGTATACCTGCAACGGCATTAGTGGACACTGGTGCTACCGTTTCCGTCATGAGTGTGACTTTCAAAGAGAGGCTGGGTAGGAAAGTTATGTTCCCGTGGAATGATGGTGTGACGTTTCGTGGTGTCAGCGGAGAGTGCCTAGTTCCCCTTGGTATTTGTGTTGCAAGTGTTTTATTCGGAGGAGAAGATCTTCAAACAGAATTTCTCGTACTGCCGCGATGCACTCACGATGTGATTCTCGGGATTGACTTTCTTCAGGATTGTGGTGCATCCGTTAACTGTGGCACAGGCGAAATTACTTTGAATAGCGCGCTTCTCGCCACCCTTGCCGACACATCCTTACCAGTGAAAAACTATTGTGTTGTTTCGAACGATTTGCTGCTACCGCCTTGGTCGCTGTCACGTATCCCTGTCAATTTCGCTGCTGCCGACCTTTCATCGTTTGACGCGCAAGTCCAGCCACTTACGTCGAGCTGCGCAAAGAAAGATGTACTTGTACCACGCTCTGTCGTGAGAGTAGTGAATGGCGCCTCCAATTTGTGGGCTTTCAATTGTTCTTGCGTCCCTGCCGTTCTCCCGCGTGATATGAAGCTTGTTGAATTTGACGAGATTACTTACAGCTCCATTACAGTGCTAAGCGAGGAGGAGCAGTCTCATGCTAGCGATCCCCAAAGAAGCATTTCTGAAGAGCAGATCCTACGAATGATCAACAAGGCACTGCCCTCACATGAGCGCCGCGCTCTCGCACAAGTTTTGTGGGCACATCTTTCTGTATTCGATTTCGCACAAGGCGACAAGCAGGCTTCACTCCCTCGTTCCCGTGCTCGCCACAGAATTGACACCGGATCTGCGCACCCCATTCGGCAAAAGCCTTACCGCGTTTCTTCAGCAGAGAGGACAGTTATTGCTGAACAGGTGAAAGACATGCTGCGGAAAAGGGTTGTCCAAGAGTCTTCTAGTCCGTGGGCAGCACCAGTAATCTTAGTAAAGAAGAAGGATGGATCGTGGCGGTTTTGCGTTGATTACCGGAAACTGAATGCGGTCACCAAAAAGGATGTGTATCCGCTTCCTAGAATTGATGATGTCATCGACTGTCTACATTCCGCTGCCTACTTTTCATCACTGGATTTGCGATCAGGGTATTGGCAGGTACCCATGCACCCAGACGATAAGGAGAAAACGGCCTTCGTGACACCAGACGGTCTTTATGAATTTAACGTTATGCCGTTCGGCCTTTGTAACGCGCCAGCAACATTCGAACGATTCATGGATACTATCCTCCGAGGACTTAAATGGGAAATTTGTTTGTGCTACCTCGATGATGTGGTGATTTTTGGCAGCACATTGAGTGAACATAACAGCCGTCTCAATCTTGTTCTGGATTGTGTCAAACAAGCCGGCTTGATCCTAAATGCCAAGAAATGTCGTTTTGGAGAAACCGAGACGTTAGTGCTTGGGCATCTGGTCGACAAAAACGGTGTGAGGCCAGATCCACGGAAGATTGAGGCAGTCAGCTCCTTCGAAGCACCGAAGTCAGTGCGGGAGTTGAGGAGTTTCTTGGGCCTGTGCTCGTATTTTCGGCGCTTCGTCCCAAGATTCGCCGACGTGGTGTACCCCCTAACATGTCTTCTCCAAAAAGCCGTCCCTTTCAACTGGACATCGGCTTGCGACGACGCGTTCCGTCAGCTAAAATTTCTACTAACATCAGGGCCCATATTGCGTCACTTCGATGCATCCGCACCTACGGAAGTGCACGCTGATGCCAGTGGCATCGGCATCGGTGCCGTACTTGTGCAACGTCATCAAGGAGCTGAACACGTTGTGGCTTATGCTAGTCGCTCTTTGACTAAGGCGGAACGCAATTACACTGTGACCGAGCAAGAATGCTTGGCAGCTGTTTTCGCTGTCCACAAATTTCGACCTTATATCTACGGACGCCCGTTCACTATCATTACTGACCACCACGCGTTGTGCTGGTTGGTGAATCTCCGTGACCCGAGTGGACGACTGGCACGTTGGGCTCTTCGACTGCAGGAGTACGACTTCGTTATTTCCTACAAGTCCGGGCGTCGCCACGCAGATGCGGACTGTCTCTCCCGCCTTCCTCTGACGACGACGAAGTGTGACGAAGACAATTTTGATGACTGTTTTGCTCCCATTTCTTCTACATTCCCAGACTCGATGACTTTCAAAGTAGAGCAGGAAAATGATATTGGTTTGGAACCTATATTTGTAGCCGCATCGCGTCCTGGAGCCACCGGTCGATTTTGTGTCCGTGACGGCCTGCTTTACAAGACCAATTATTCGGTTAAAGGCGCACGCTTCCTTCTGGTGGTGCCGCAGAGTCTGCGAACGGACATACTGAGAGCCATGCACAACGATGTGACCTCTGGCCATCTAGGATTCATAAGAACTTTCAACCGGACACAGGAGCGTTTTTACTGGCCCAGAATGCGGGACACGGTCAAGCACTACGTCGCCAGTTGCGAACAATGTCAACGCTACAAGCGCCCTACGACCGCTCCGCCAGGTCTTCTCCAACCTCTGCCGCCGCCTCGCCTGCCATTTGAACAAGTGGGTATCGAGCTTCTGGGCCCATTTCCCCGATCATCTAATGACAACCGATGGGTGATCGTATGTGTCGACCATCTGACCCGTTACGCGGAAACGGCGGCCGTGCCATCTTCAACAGCTGCGTCCGTTGCAACGTTTTTGCTTCGATTCATTATTCTTCGACATGGTCCCCCCCGTGTGATCATTAGCGATCGCGGTCGTCAGTTCGTTGCGGACGCCGTAGAAGAACTGCTTCGTCTCTGCAGTTCGCAGTTCCGTCATTCAACGCCTTATCACCCTCAGACAAATGGGCTTGTCGAACGTACGAACAGAACTCTAACTAACATGCTGGCCATGTACGTATCTTCCGATCACAAGGACTGGGATGACGTACTCCCCTTCATCACCTATGCGTATAATACTGCAAAGCATGAGACGACCGATTACAGTCCTTTTTATCTCCTTTACGCCCGTTCACCGCTAAGCTGCATTGACACTATACTACCGTTTGACTTTCACAGCGAGTACTCTGTTGCCAAGACGCTTTGTCTTGCCGAAGAAGCCCGGCGTATCGCTCGTCTTCGTACTGTGGCATCCCAAGACCGATCGAAAGAGCGCTATGACAGCCGACACCAGTCTGTCTCGTACGCCAAAGGAGACTTTGTGTGGTTGTGGACTCCGCAACGTAAACGTGGCTTATGCGAAAAGTTTTTACCCCAGTACACGGGCCCATTCGTCATTGTTGATCGCTTGAGTGACTTGACGTACGTAGTGGCACGCTTGACGTCGACTGGTCGTCGGTCTAGCCGGACCCAGTTAGTACATGTTGCCCGTCTTAAGCGGTTTCACCCTACGTCTTCCGAGTGATTTGGACTTGCCCAGCGGGCTTCGTCTGGCAACCGGGGATTGCTACGGCATGAGCCGGGCGAGGAGAAGAGGAAGAAGAAGTGAGCTGGTGCAGCCTCAGGACGCCATCTTGACTTTACCATCCATCTCGTCCCTTGAATAAAGCCGGTTTAACATTAACCGTAACAATATGTAAGAATTTTGGCGTATGTCGACGACATCGCCATATTTTGATCAAATAGAGATATTATTTGTCAGGCCGTAGTGGTAGTTCGAACCTTCTGCAAATACACCAGGGCCAAATAAATTGGGAGAACAGTTGTGGATTCTGGCATGGGGAATGGGATAAAACACCAGACTACTTCTCTCGACTTCGGTGGTCAACCCCTCCAACAACGTATCTAGGCATGCCTCCCGATACTTACCCCAACCAGGAGCCGAACTGGAAGAAACAATGGGCGAGAGCTCAGGAAAAAGCCTAAATCATGGCAGGGGCGACAGCAGTCAATGTTCTCGCGTGCCACAGTCTGTAAGCTATATCTGACCACCGCGATGTGGCATGCTCTGCTGTGTGCGTCGGGGATCAAGGTACAAAGAATTCACCCTGTTTTCAGAATTTTCATATGGGCGTCGACTTGAGGAAAGAACCAGCCGCACAAACGTTTTCTTGCCCTTAAAGGAGGGAGACCTTCAGTTGGCACATTTATTTGTGCGAGAAGTTCTGTGGCGCTTTATGTACCTTCGCGATCAGAATTCGTTCCTTCGCACATCTGTGCAAGTGCTTTTATGTCGTCACATTCCAGGATTTGTACGCACGTGTGAAGCAATCCATGGGGCCGTTAAAGGTTACCTACGAGACGTCGTGCATGCGTACAGAATGTTGGATGTGCGGTTTTCAATGCAGCATCTCACCACTATTACTACGAAAAAACTGTATACGGACCCAATGGACCCTATGCTTCCTGTACCGATTTACCGTATGTCACACAGTGGAGGAGGAGATGTCATAAAAGGGTTAAAAGAATGCTTGTACACACTTCAGTTAAAACGTTTTTGCTTTACGCTACACACTAATACATTATCAGTTCGCGGCAGGAAAGTTCTGAGCGCAGAGTTTTCAAGAAAGGAAACGCAAGCAAGGCAGATGACGATTGTTGATGTGTAGCAAGATACGACGGAAAGGGTGTACATTTGTTGAGTGTAGTCGCATTTAACTCCCGCCCGCATCTCTCCCGTATCTCATCTGCTCAAGCACCCGATCCAGACGCTCAAATTTCATTTGCCGAATATCAGTGCGTATAAAGGTTTGTAGCTTGCCTCAGCACTGCTTCAGACTCACGCATTAAGCTCACTGAAGACTATCACGTTTGGAAACGTTCCATAGTATGTTCGGTTTCCGATCCAAGCTTTCGACACAGTATGTTCTTCTCCAAATTAAACATGAGGTTCTCAGCAACATACCATACAACGGAGAACACATTTTAATGGCACTAGAAATAAGAGGAGCTTTTGACAATGTAACCCACGCGGCAATCCTGGAAGGCCTTAACAGCGTAGACTGCGGGAAGAAAGTACACGGATACGTCAAAGCCTTCCTCTCCAATAGAACAGCAACAATAGGTTTGGGAGAGATTCGATCGCAAAAATTCCCCACACCAAACAAGGGGACACCCCAAGGTTCAGTAATTTCCCCGATACTCTTTAACATCGCAATGATTGGCCTAGGGCATAAACTAAGCAAAATCGAAGGCATAAAACACGCCATTTATGCAGATGACATTACCATCTGGGCCACTAATGGCTCGCTGTTCCAAAATGAAAGCTATCTGCAAGAAGCAGCCACTTGCGTGGAAGAATACGTCGGGGAAAGAGGCCTTGAGTGCTCCATGGAGAAATCCGAGCTTCTGAAAATTACACGGGGCAAGAAAAGCAAGGAAAGCCGTAACATATGGCTAAAGGGGCAACCGATACCGAAAAGCCAACAAATCAGGATCCTTGGAATGTGGGTGCAATCCAACCAGCGCTGCACCCACACGCTGAAAACACTCAAGCAGTCAACAACCCAAATAGCACGCATGATAACGCGGGTGTCACAAAAGAGATATGGGATAAAAGGAGACACACTTAAGCTGGTTGGCAACCTGGTGGTCAGCAGGGTCGCATTCTCACTCCCGTACTTCAACTGCGCCAAACAGGAAATACAAGAAGCGGACACAATTTTACGCAAAGCGTACAAAACAGCACTTCACCTGCCGAACAATACATCGACAGAGAAACTAATGGCACTTGGTTTAAGCAACACCTTCGAAGAACTAAAAGAAGCCTAAAGTATCGCACAGCTAATGAGACTCCAGCAGACAAAAACGGGAATGGAACTACTAATAAGGCTAGGCTTCGCGGAATCAGTCAAAGAAACCCAAAGAACGGAGGGGATTCCTGATGAATATCAGAAAACATAGACTGTTAGCCCCTTACCCAAAAACATGGACCCAAACCTCCACACGGCGCAAAGGGACGCAAGGGCGAAATACGTCGAAAAGTACCTGGCCACAAAAAACACAACAGTATACACAGGTGCTGCAGTATACGCCAAGCAAAGAGGCACAAACATAGTAAAGACATCTGTGATAGTAATAAGCCAGGACTACAAAGAGATCAGCAGCGCGTCAATGAAGGACTGCTCGGTAACGGAAGCTGAGGAAATAGCCGTAACTCTAGCGGCAGTGGAGGGCTGCCGATCCGCAAGGTCTTTAACAATACTCACCGACTCGCAAACTACGTGTCGGAATTACATGGACGGCAGAATAGGACGCAGAGCGCTTCACATCCTCCGCTCCTGCAGGGCTAACAACAAAGTCAGGCATACAATTTTCTTGGTACCGGGACACGCTGGAATAGAAGGGAACCTAAGGGCGGACAAGGCAGCTCGAGAGCACACAAACCGAGCGGCCACAAGCACCGACCCTCAGGAACCCATACCAGTCAACCCAAGCTACTCAGACATTTTGAATTACTATAAGGGGGTCCGAATCAAATACCCTCCACCCCACAACAGCCTAAACCAGCATGAAGCAACCTCTTGGAGGAGGCTGCAAACAGGAACATATCCAAACCTAAACACACTAAGCAAGATGTTTCCCACCCAGTATAGAAACATTTGCCCCTGGTGCGGCGCCAAGCCCACCTTATGTCACATTACATGGGAATGCGTTCAGAATCAAGAATTCCTTCAAATAAAAGACCCGAGTGCGCAGCAGTGGGAGAGGGTGCTCTCCAGCAGCGACCCGAAAGTCCAGCATGGACTAGTAAAGCACGCTCGCCGAGTAGCCACACTCAGTGGTGCCCTGGAATAGGGGTGTCGACCCTGCGCAGATGGGGAAGAAGACCGTGAAGATGGCCGACCACATCTGCCACCGCTAATTTCTACCCAATTAGAGCAAATAAAGTTTTCCTCCTCCTCAAAGCACAAGCTGGTTACATTGCAATACGCCCAAGCTACTTCATGAGCACTATATCCACCTTATGTCTCTTGCACAAGGGTAGCGAACCAATGATCACGCACATCTATTCACCTTGACATTCTTTCGAATTTGCGTGTGCATATAGTGACAAAGCGTTTCTTCGAAGAAAAAAACCCATTGCCCTTCCATTCAGTGAAGTATGACCAGCGAAGCTGTGTATGTGGGCACCTTAATGGCGAACTGCACCTCCGCGGTGGGTCGGCCCGGCATTTCACGATCTTCCGGATCGGCCCACGGATGGGGAGTGTTTACCACCTGCTTCACTTGAGCTGCAGACCGGCCCGGTGTTGCACTATCTACGGGATTGGTCCACGTATGGGGAGGGCCTAATGCTTGCGTGCCCTCAGCACCCACAGGGGTGTCTGCGTCAGCAGGCGTTAGGTGTGTTGCTAGACCACGTGCCCGATCGCAGGAGGGTTAGATCCACCCACGTGTAGCAGTGTGCGGCTAAGTCCTGTCTAAGGAAAGGGAGATCATGGCGGTTGAGCTGACGCCGGGTTTTCGGACATTTAAGGTCCCCCGGAAGAGACAACATACCCCTTCGGCCTCTGCTTCACATGGCACCTCCGGACTGACTTACCTGGAATAAATTGGCAGTCGCGTTTTCGTGTTCGCCTCATTAATTTTGTTGCTTTCATTCTCACTTTTCACCACTTTGCCTGTCTTCTATTAACTTATTTTCCTATTTTCTGGGTGGCAAGTGTTAACCTTGTGTAATACATCCAGGCCATAAAAAAGGCCACTTGTCAAAACGATGGCTCCCGCTTGTGCCTGCTCGATTCGCTCGTATCCTGTCTTGGTTATATATATATATATATATATATATATATATATATATATATATATATATATATATTGCTACGGGGTCGTATTCCCACTGACGAAGAGCCGCGCAGGAAGAAGACGAAGACGACGATTGGAAGCTAGCGCGGGCTGTTGCCTCTTGGTCAACTGCGGCGTATTGCCTTGTAAATATACTTGTAAATAGCTATTCGTCGGTGTCTTCCTACGTAACATATTTGGTGGAGGTGGACGTTCCCTGTACCTCGTCACGGAGCTTCGCAGTGGACGGTCCGTCGAGCCTACCTTCATGGCTCCCGGCGACGCCAACCCGACTCCACCGGCTCCGACACCTGCTGCCTCTTCGACGACCTACATCACCCTCTCCGCTCCCCGTGATCCTGGCGTATTCTCGGCAAAAGATGGGGAAGACGTCGAGGACTGGATCAGCCTTTACGAACACGTCAGCCGCAATAACCGGTGGGACCCAACTATCATACTCGCCAACGTCGTCTTTTACCTCGGTATATAATGTTTATAACGGGAACGTGCCGCTAGCGTACGCAATATAGAATAGGATATTCCTGTGATAATCTGGACAGGCCACCATTGGAATTTCAACCTAGCAACGTTTAACGCAGGAACTTTATCTAGTGAGGCGAGTCTAGCAGCGCTACTGGAGGAATTATGGGGCAGTACATGGGATATAATAGGGCTCAGTGAAGTTAGGACCAATGAAACACATACAGTGCTAAAAAGCGGGCACGTCCTGTGCTACCGGGGCGTAGCGGAGAGGCGAGAAGTAGGAGTCGGATTCCTGATTAATAAGAATATAGCCGGTAACGTACAGCAATTCTATAGCATTCTATAGCATCAAAACAAAATACACTGTACTGATGGGTGGCTTCAATGACAAGGTAGACAAGAAGTAGGCTGGAGACAAGGCAGTGGGGAAATATGGCATAAGCACTAGGAATAGCAGGGGAGAGTTATTAGTAGACTTTGCAGAACCGAATAATATGCTGATAATGAATACCTTCTTCCGCAAGCGGGATAGCCGAAAGGGGACGTGCAGGAGCCCGAAGGACGAGACTAGAAATGAAATAGACCTTATACTCTGCACTAAACGTGGCATCATACAAGATGTAGACGTGCTCGGCAAGGTGCGCTGCAGTGACCATTGGATGGTAAGAACTCGAATCAGCCTAGACTTGAGGAGGGAACGGAAGAAACTGGTACATAAGAAGCCGATCAATGAGTTAGCGGAAAGAAGGAAAATAGAGAAATTCCCGACCAAGCTAAAGAACAGGTATTCGGCTTTAACACAAGAAGAGGGCCTTAGTGTTGAAGCAATGAACGACAATTTTATGGGAATCATTATGGAGTCTGCATTACAAGTCGGTGGCAACTCCGTTAGACGGGATCCCAGTAAGCTCTCGCAGGAGACGAAAGATCTGATCAGGAAACGCCAATGTATGAAAGCATATAACCCTACAGCTAGAATAGAACTGGCAGAACTTTCGAAGTTAATCAACAAGCGTAAGACAGCTGACGTAAGGAAGTATAATATGGATAGAATTGAACATGCTCTGAGGAATGGAGGAAGCCTAAAAGCAGTGAAGAAGAAACTAGGAATAGGCAAGAATCATATGTATGCGTTAAGAGACAAAGCCAGTAATATCATTACTAATATGGATGAGATCGTTGAAGTGGCTGTGGAGTTCTACAGAGGCTTATACAGTATCAGTGGCACCCATGGCGATAATGGACCAGAGAATAGTCTAGAGTAATTTGAAATCCCACAAGTAACGCCGGAAGAAGCAAAGGAAGTCTTGGGAGCTATGCAAAGGTGGAAAGCAACTGGGCAAGATCAGGTAACAGCAGATTTGTTGAAGGATGATGGGCAGATCATTCTAGAAAAACTGGCCACCCTGTATACGCAATGGCTCGAGACTTCGAGCGTACCGGAATCTTGGAAAAACGCTAACCTAATACTAATCCATAAGAAAGGGGACGCTAAAGAGTTGAAGAATTATAGACCGATCAGCTTACTGTCCGTTGCATACAAAGAATTTACTTATGTAATTGCAAATAGAATCTGGAACACCTTAGACTTTTGTCAACCAAAGGACCAGGCAGGATTCCGTAAAGGCTACTCAACAATAGACAATATTCACACTATCAATCAGGTGATAGACAAATGTGCGCAATATAATCAACCCTTATATATAGCTTTCATTGATTACGAGAAAGCGTTTGATTCAATCGAAACCTCAGCAGTCATGGAGGCATTGCAGAATCAGGGCGTAGACGAGCCGTATGTAAAAATACTAAGATATCTATAGCGGCTCCACAGCCACCGTAGACCTCCATAAAAAAAAATCCTAATAAAGGAAGGCGTCAGACACGGAGATACGATCTCTCCAATGCTATTCACAGCGTGTTTACAGGAGGTATTCAGAGACCTGGATTGGGAAGGATTGAGGATAAGAGTGAATGGAGAATACCTTAGTAACTTGCGATTCGCTGATGATATTGCCTTGCTTAGTAACTCAGGGGACCAACTGCAATGCATGCTCACTGACCTGGAGAGGCAAAGCCAAAGGGTGGCTCTAAAATTTATTTGGAGAAAACTAAAGTATTGTTTAACAGTCTCGGAAGAGAACAGCAGTTTGCGATAGATAGTGAGGCACTGGAAGTTGTAAGAGAATACATCTACTTAGGACAGGTAGCGACGGCGGATCCGGATCATGAGACTGAAATAACCAAAAGAATAAGAATGGGCTAGGGTGCGTTTGGCAGGCATTCTCAGATCACGAACAGCAGGTTGCCATTATCTCTGAAGAGACAAGTATATAACAGCTGTGCCTTACAAGTACTCGCGTACGAGGCAGAAACCTGGAGGCTTACTAAAAGGGTTCTACTTAAATTGAGGACGACGCAACGACCTATGGAAAGAAGAATGATAGGTGTAACGTTAAGGGATAGGAAAAGAGAAGATTGGGTGAGGGAACAAACGCGAGTTAATGATGTATTAGTTGAAATCAAGCAAAAGAAATGGGCATGGGCAGGATATGTAATGAGGGAAGATAACCAATGGTGATTATGGGTTAAGGGCTGGATTCCAAGGGAAGGGAAGCGTAGCAGTGGGCGGCAGAAAGTTGTGTTGGCGGATGAGATTAAAAAGTTTGCAAGGACAACATGGCCACAATTAGTACATGACCGGGGTAGTTGGAGAAGAATGGGAGAGGCCTTTGCCCTGCAGTGGATGTAACCATGATGATGATGATGATGATGATGATAAATCCTGTGACATCCCCAGGTTGGGTTCTGGGGTGGGCAGCGGACATTAACGGTACGTATGGCTTCTAGTTCCCGCGCCCCTTCTTTATCGCTCACTGATGAAACCCTGAGCATTTTCATGAAACCAAAAGAAACATTTCCCATGTGCCATGCATTACATAGTCAACATGAAACCAAGAGAGCCCGTTCATTATCTCCATATGCTGTCGCAATATGTCTGACTGAAGCGATCGGCACTGGTTACAAAGAAACTAAGATGGGAAGCTGCGGCCTTCGGGAAGTGTGTCATAAGCTTCAATACAATAAACAGAGAAAAATAGTTGCGTTTGGTACCTCTCCTGTCTCTGTGGGTCCCCACAGGCCAATGAACACTGTGCGCAGTGTCATTTCCGATAATGGCCTTATTGAACTCAGTGAAAGCGAGCTGTTGGATATATGGGAAGACCAGAATTTCGGACAGGTGCAACGAATTAAGGCGCGACGACAAGGGCACTACAACCAAGCATGTAATAATTACATTTGGAACAAGTGAACTCTCTGATTTAATAGAGACCAGATATTGTACACTTCGCGTACGACCGTACATTCCACATCTGCGACGATTATTTACATATAAGTGTTTTGGGCATGGGTCTCAGAGCTGCCGAGGGCATGCTACTTGGGCAAAGTATGCACCCATATAGCATGCCTCAGACATCTGTACTTTCACAAACCTTTGTGCTAACTTTGACGGAGATCAACCTGCTTATTTGTGATCGTGCCCGTTATGGAAGAAATAAAGAAATAATTCAACTCAAGGTCAAACTAAACATTTGCTTCCCAGCAGCGCGGAAGCGTTTTTCTGTTCACAATCAATCGAATCGGTCCTACAGTCATGTGACGCGCCGGGGGGCAGCGCCACATCCTCCGTCTGCAGCCCGAGTCACATGGGGTGTGACGGTGGTTCCACCATCAGCCCGTCCGGCAGGAGCAGCCCAGTGCTGTTCTGTGCCCTGGAATGAAGGGACAGCAGGCCTCCGAGCCTGCCAGTCCCAGGGTCACTACGTGTGCAGATAGGCCGGAAAAAAACCGAGTGTTCCCGCCGTGCGAGCGTCCTCCAGCACCTCTAAAGACGCGTTGGATGCGAGCAACACTAGTCTGGCGTCTCAGACGTCTAAGGAACGGCGCAGCTCCGTGGAGCCCTCCGGGAAAACGGATTAATGCTGTATAGGGGACCTGGAAATGCCCCATGGCATAAATAATTTCTCTTGACACACAGCACAAAACATTTCCAATACGGCTACACAAATAATACATTTGAATTTGTGAGGTCTAATACATAATATTTATCACATAAAAATACTACATAGGTTATATGCAAGGGTGCTCTCTGTTCGTTACACACCTCAATCCTTCACACACTTTCTCTGACAATATGCCCTCTATCGCAGCGACCGCAACGATGCCCTTGCCTTGTCGGGTGTTGTGGCCATAATGGGCGATAATGGTATCGCCTGCCAGAATTTGAAGCTGAAACTACCTTTGATGCAGTTGCAATCACAGCCGTGTTGTTTGATAAGCTACTCACCGTTAGTGCTCTATACATTCCTCCTAGTTATCAACTTTCCAAACCGGAATTCGAGAGCTTTGCCACAGCGTCTCGAACCCTACATTGTAGTAGACGATTTTAATACACATGACACCACCTGGGGAGACCCTCGATGTGATGCAAGAGGTCGATTATTAGAGAAGTTCTTCTCCACAAGCGCTTGCTTACTACATAAGAAAGAGGCCACATTCTACAGCATGGCTAAAAAACGTTTCCATTTATAGATTCAAGCACTGCATCAAGTACACTTGTCCCATACTTTGACTGGAACGTGATCAGAAATCCATACGGAAGTGGCAATTTCCCAATTGCCTTGAAATGAAGAAAAAGCGATGAGTGTTCTCCAATTCTGTGCCATTGGAAAGTCCACTGTGCCGACTGAAAACGGTACAGATAGCTGACACATATGGCCTGGGTTGACATCTTTACTCGCCTTATCGATGATATAGTGTCATATTTGACAGCGTTTATGACTGATGCTGCAACAACATGCATCCTGGAAAGGAAGTGATCACCCTCTAAACGACGTATTGTCTGGTGGAAGGAGGAGTGGAAGGAAGCCCTCAAAAAATCAAAATATAAGGCTTGGAGTCACCTAAGCGAATCCAACTACCGATAACTTGATAAGCTTCAAGAAAATAAAGTCTGAAGGTGGGTAAACAGGCCGCCGTGCCAATAGAGAAAGCTGACAGAAAAAAATGACAATGGCAATTCCACTGCGACTGACTGTGAATGACTGTTACTGGCATTTTCTCTCCTTATCTGTTCTTCACTTTTCCCCCTCCTAAATTGTAGGGTAGCCAACCAGGCAGGTCCTTCGTTAACCTTCCTGCCTTTCGCTCTTCATTTCTCTCTGGCAAAAATACATATCTAGCATTAATTCATATACAGTCTAAAGAAAAGCCTGGAACAGGGAAAACATAATAAAACGCCGCGAAACTCATCCTCTGCCGTTAATAAACACACAAGGTGACACACATATTGACCAAGCTGATTCTCTAGGGGCACATTTTGAAACGATTTCTAGCTCATCCCAATACTCAGACACCTTCATGAGATACCTGCATCAAGCGAAGTAATTGCCTCTGGATCCGAAAGGAAATAGAAATAAGCTGGACAACCGTCTGTTCAACATGTAGGAATTTCAGGATGCACTAAACGGTTGTAACAAGTCCACTTCAGAAAGCAATAGAATAGTGTATGAAATTATCGCACCTACACCCTGAAAGCCACAAAACACTACTGTCACTCTCACCCGCCGTGGTTGCTCAGTGGCTATGGTGTTGGGCTGCTGAGCACGAGGTCGCGGGATCGAATCCCGGCCAGGGCGGCTGCATTTCGATGGGGGCGAAATGCGAAAACACCCGTGTGCTTAGATTTAGGTGCACGTTAAAGAACCCCAGGTGATCAAAATTTCCGGAGTCCTCCACTACGGCGTGCCTCATAATCAGAAAGTGGTTTTGGCACGTAAAACCCCCAAATATTATTATTACTGTCACTCTCCTACTCCGTGTTCTCTGCCAGCTGCACTCCGTCCGCCTGGAAAGAAGCAATAATAAACTTCGGTCAACAGTTATAGGCGTATAGCCTTGACAAGCTGCTTATATAAACGGTTTGACAAAATGGTTCACTCGTGTCTGCTTAATTTTCTGGAAAGTAACAAACTATTAGACCCACTACAGTGTTGTTTCAGGAAACGTAGATCCACAACTAATCACCTTGTCCGAATTGAGAGGAATATTCGCGATGTTTTTGTGCATAAGCAGTTCTTTCTGTGAGTATTTATTGATATGAAGGCATACGACAGCACGTGGCGTTTCGGAATTTTCCTTGACCTTGCTAAAAGGAGAATGCCAGGCGATTTGCGTAATTTCATACAAATTTACCAGTTTAACGATACGTTCCGTGTTAGAGTCGGTGATGTGCTAATTACACAGGAAGCAGGTGTACCACCAGGTTGTGTGCTTAGCTGCACTCTATTTGCTGCAAAATGAACTCTCTCCATAATATCATACCATGTACAGTATATTTTATTCTGTGTGTGGGGATGACGTACAAATAGCTTTTAAGTCGTGTAGCATTTCGATCTTTGAACGACATGTACAGCTTGGGCCTAATAAATTGTATATGTTGGCTGGCGAGAATGGGTATAAACTAAACCAGTAAAAAGCATGTCTGTTCTCTTCTGGAATAAGAAGGGCATATTACCTGACCTCTCTATCTATATTAATCGACAAGAGGTACCTGCCAGCCATGAGCATAAAGTTTGGGCCTCATTTTGGACTATAAATTTACATTTATTCCCCACTTCAACTATCTGAAAGCGAAGTGTATTAAGATAGTGAATATACTGAAGCTCTTATCCCGCAAACACTGGGGAAGTGACAGAAGGTGCCTACATCTGCAACGGACATTCTACCTTTCTGCTACGCCCTGAAAATGAAATCAGATATTCAGCATCCATGTAAATTTACTATTCGCGACATGTCCACTTTCAGGCTGTTCTGTAACCATCCAGCCATCCAGCCTCCTCTGTCCCTCCAGTTGTAAGCACTCTGAGAAACAACAGGAGTCCCTGTTGAGTCCCAACAGAGGCCGCTGTAATGTAGTGTAGAATGTCCTAATGGCTCCTACTTGGCTTCCACCGGCTTGGCAGTGGCAGAATATCCGCTGTGACATCTCCTTCGTAGAAATATCGAAACGAGCACCTGAGGCTAATATATATTCACAATTTAGTGAACCTCTGGGAAAGTGTTATGTGCTCAATTTTACACAGATGCTTCGAAGCCTCCTGCTGAAGTTGCTCAAGCAGCTCTAAGACCCTCATTTTCAACATCTGGGGGACGAAATCTACACACCAGTATCTTCACAGCGGAAGCGTACGCTATACTCTGGGCTGTTCAACACATAAGGCACACAAATATCGTTAAGGCTAATTAAGACTCATTAACTTTAGTGACTTCTGATTATCCCGCGAAAACAAAAGAACTCCGTTTTGAATGAACTGTACAGCTTGCTGTGCTCCGCATATTTATGCAGCCAAGTGATTGGCTTATGCTAGGTACATGGCCGCAAAGGTATAAAAGGTAACATTGCTGCTGACAAAACTCTGCGTCAGTAAGTTTCAGAGACAGAGGGCGAAATATCCCCATCTCTGCCACAGACTTAGTCTGTTCTACGCCGTAAACTGAGGAAGCATTGGCAAGGAGAGTGGGATACCCAAACATTGAACCAGCTACACATGATAAAACCAAAACTAGGGACCTGGATAAGTGAGAAAACAGCACGGTGCCATGAAGTATTTGTTTCCCTATTAGGAATAGGACACACTTACGGTACTCGCTCTTAGCTCTTCACTGGAGGGATCCTCCGACATGTAGTAAGTGCGGCAATAACCTCACGGTGCGCAATATTATTCAGTGCACTGCAATAGAAGCAGAGAGGAAAAAGTATCGTCTTTGAGCGCATCGCAACAATATATCTGTTCTCAGTATTGTAGCTAAATATGAACTAATGTCATAGAGGCTAAGTACCGTCATTCAGTGGAACAAATTATACCTAACATCGACCTCGCGTATTAAAAAAAACGTGCGTTATATATTTGGCGTTCTTTAAAACATAGACTACGCAGAAAATTCCTCTGTAAGTGATAAATTTTTTTCGTTGCTTTTTCAAGGCATATGGAGGAGGTGAAGAGGCGCAAGAAACACACCCATTGCGCTTCCAAAAAGAAACCCAGGCTGCCGAGTTTTTTTTTGTATCTGTATAAGGATAGGTGGAAATCGCTTCGGTGTATTTGCATGTAAAGGCCCATTTCCTTATGAAATTCATTCGAAATTTCCCGCACGAGCACCGACTGTTCGAATTAAAAAGCATGTAGGTATGTTGCTTGTTCCACAAGTGCACGAGTAAAAAAAATTATCTGTGATTCACGCTTGCTGAGTGCAATGTTTACAAGTATGGAGACAGGCACTGCATGCACACGTAATAAATTAAGAATGACAGGTGAGCAGAAGGTTCACGACATGCTCGTCCACTTCGTCGCGTTCCTCTTCAGTAGCCTCGTATGCGTCCGACAGTTCGGTTACTGCTAGAAGCAGCACAATTATCTCGTCCGCCGAAGCCACCATCTCCTTCAAGCACAGAATGGAGCAGACGACACTGAGTGAACGGCAGCGTCAGCGCCCTAGCGCCAACTGCCGGCTGTTCGATCTTACGAGGCTCGTATGCCCTCGAACGCCTAGGGCTGCCTGAGACTTGCCGGAGACTTTTCTCTCACGTGACCACAAGGCCAACATGACGTAATTTCCTCTCAGAGCTGCAGTCTGGCTACCCGAACAACGAAAATCGAAGGGCTCATTGCCAAGCCCCGCGTGACGAAAGCGGCCCCGTCAAAATTACCGCGGCTTACTTAGGCTTATACGGGAGTGTCCCCATTAGATTATACGGTAGCATGACGTCACGGACCAAGATGCGTGGAATTGTGCTATCTAGGAGGCGCTAGTCAACAGTCTCAACGGGCTCGCTTGCCTTCGAGGAGTTCATAAATCGAAGGAGCGGTCAGTGGCGTTCAATTGGTCATTTGCGCTTTCGCATTCACAACGGATAAGAAGCGCATAGGTGTCCTCGAAGTTTTTTTCTATTCACGTTTTCTTGGACTATACAAATATAACCATCCCCTTCTACTGCACTGTGATGGTATAGTTACGGGTTCGATAGTTCATTCGTACGGAAGATTATAGAAGAAAAATAAAGAAACCATCATTGAAACATGGCATTTCCTCAAAAGATATGTTGGGCGTTCCGCGCGTGCCCATACTGGTCTAAATGAGGCACAAACAATTCGCGCGCGGTCTCTCAAAGAGGCCGCTGTAATGAAGAAAAATATTTGCCGACCCATCATTGCCGTGATTGCTCAACAATTTCAGCGAGATATGTCGTACTTGTTATCCACGAAACTATAAGCTCCTATAACTTTCAAAACCAGAATATTTTAGACTTACTTCGATGCTTCTATATTTCGGTGTTTTACATTTTCGCAGGAAGTGATGGAACGACCACAGGTCTCGAACGCTTTTCTGGACGACGATTTTTACATGGAGCTACTGAACTCGGAAGTAGAGGGTGTATCTGCATTAGCCAGAAGACTAGTGGACTTCGGAACAGAGGCCAGCGTGTCAAGCCAGCTGCTGCCTGTTCACTGCACCGACAGCCAGACGAGGACCTGTCGCCTTCTCAAGCAGCTTTCAGCACTGAATGAACTGCTGTACTACATAGGGGCTGATTTGACTGAAGTCGGGCCGGGGAAAATTGTTGTCCGCTGCTACACAAGCTTCAACAATAATGAACAAATGAAGAGAGACCCCCACATGGTGACAGCGATCATATTCCTCCACTGCATCGTCACTAGGCACCGCTGCGTCGACATACTTCAGGTATGCTTACAAAATGATTGTTACATTGAGGTTCCCGCACATAATATAAAGAACGTTGACCCTGTAATTCCAGCATAGTGATCCACATCATGTAATATTCAGAGCAAATAGTTCATCAGTATTTTTTTCCACTGAGAGTTCGTCTCTACAGGAAAGAAGTTACGTACTCAACAACGCAATATAGTAAATAAATATTTAGAATTTTGTCTTCTAAGCCCTCCGCCACAAACGTCGTTACAGCTCGTTAGCAGTCTTACTATCGGTTCTTGGTTAACTTCCTTTTCCATAAGGTGATGACTAACAATGCCGCAATCTCGCTGCAGCCATTGAAAGAATATATCATGTCGTGGCCAATGACGCTGGCCTATGTGGCCAGGCTGGAGCACCGGCACTCCTTATACTTTTATCGAGAGTAAACGCTGCAAAAGGGATTCGCAATCTCGCTCTTGCCACCACGTTCATTTACTGGCCATCGCTGAAATAGCCTCGACCCATCACTGAAACTTACATTACCGGCAAACCTTTCACCAAGCGACGGAAAAATTCAGTGTTGGCTGTGTGTATCAGTAGCATTCGCTGACTCCTTCAACTGTCGTATTGGAAAAGCGGACTCGCCGATGCGTTCTAAGTGCAAGTGTGAAGAGACCATAAGTCGTCTTCTGTGCCACTGTTCTCGCTTCGATGATCAACGTCAGGCTCTCCAGTGTACCTTGAACAGACGAGACGATAGGGCATTTGCAGAAGGAAATGTCTTGGGAGCCTGGCCTCGCATTTCATTAGCTACGAAAGCCATTCGAGTGCTTCCTCAGTACCTGAAGGCAACGGACGAGTGTCGGAATGCATACATCTGCATCTAACTTAGTGCATGTGGAAGTGCGGTTAGACGGAATATCCTCTCGCCTTCACTCCCCCACCCTCCTCTCCATGCGTAGGTTGGCAAACTGGACTCAGTCTGGTTAACTTCCCTGCGTTTTCTTGCTCCCTGCTCTATCTCCCTTCCTTAATCATAATCTTGGGATGCCATTCTGCTGCTGAGCACGACGTCACGGGTTCAATTCCCGACTTGTTAACCCTTTAAATCTTAACTTCGACGTTAATCCGGCCCATTTTGCTTTCTGAAATGCTAACAGAAAAGGAAATGCAAAAAAAATGGCCAGGTCCCGTGCACTGTTGGAATCAGTTTTATGCGAAGCAATGTGCTGGTACCTGATTACCCAGCCTTGCTTCTGCAAAGTGTTACCAGGCAGACCATTGTGTTGGTGTAAATCCAGTTGTTGTGTGTGCGTATCGTGGACGAACGAGTGTATGACGTCTACAGCACGACGACGATCATGCTGAAGACAATCGTATGGCGGCAATCGCACGATTTCTGCGGTAGAAATTAACGCAAATTTAAACTTGCGAGTAGTTGGGTTCGACACCGGAACTCAATGGCAGTTAGGGAGAGACTGTGACGTGATTTGCAACTGAGTGTTCTGAAATCGCACGTGCCCATGTGTATGTCATGTAGTGTATGCTAGCACAATGATGGTGCTTCTACTGCGGGGAAGAATCGTTAAAGCGTAATTAACATGGTCTGATGAGATCGGCAAGGCGTCGCACAGCTTTTACATGTCCTTGTCTACTACGAGGAGAGTACTGGGGTATGTGGCCGATCGCGGAGATAGTACAGAATAAGAAAGCACCCTAAAGCGTCGTATGTCACGAAGAAACAAGAGACAGGGCATAGGGACTCACTAGCACAATGTTTCAAAGAGTTGGCAGGCTTTTGACAGAAATGTGTGCGTGGGATTGTGGCCTAGTGGTAAGTTGTGGACTGTTGCTTTGGATGAGCTTCAATTCCACTATTGGTCACACCATAATTTTCGTTTCGTTAAAACGAGGTGAGACGTAAATCTGCCTACCTACCTACAGAAATGTGGCTAGGATGAGGCAAGAAATGGTTTGCGTCTGAAATCTTCACAAGCTTATCTCTTTGATTTTATTCAATACGTAGCTGTACCATGTCGTAGTTAAGTTCGCATGCCGAAGGCCGTATATGTTCATCGCATGTGAACTGCGTCCGTTACGGTTGCCTGCCCCTCTCCACTGTTGTCGGTCACTTACTGCAGCATATTTTTTAGTGACTTCTTCGGTCGGCACCTATAAACCTAAAAGACGAAGAGAGCAAACTGGAAATAGCCACCAGGAGGGACACTATGCATGTCGGCTCTAGAAGACGAAACGTACGTAGAAACAGAATAGCGAGTGAAGAACAGGAGAATAAAGGAAGAAGTATAAATATCGTAAAATGAGAGGGATAGGTGAGGATGTGAAGAATGCAAGCGTGAAACATGCATGCTCGTTACCAACTCATCAGGCGTGGCTTATGTGCGGCAAATGATTTGCATATGAGCACACTAATTGGAGCAAGATGGGAGGTTATATTCGGGATTCGATATTTGTCACAATGAAAAAAAATGATAGAATGGCTCTTCACGCTTAATCAATATATGCCTAGTGTCCTACATGTAGTACAGTTCTCCCGTTGGCAGCACCTGCTAACATTTCTTGTTTAAAAGCTTGCATTAGGCAGCCGTTATCTAGGAGGTCATATCTCTTCTCTGTGCAAACTTTGGTAAGTGTGTGCTAAATTGTTTCTACGTAATGGGCCTCTGCAACATCGTGAATATTGGGACTTCGTGAAGGGCACGACCTCATGGTAGAAACGTTACCCATAAGAATTGAAATGTAATTGATTGATTGTTGCCGAGAACGTGACTACATGTCCATATGGGACGAAATGTACGTGCGGCAGACTATCTATTCTCTGTAGTTACAATTTCGTGACTTGCAGCATTTGAACCAGCATTGACGTATATGCAGGACACTAGGCAGATTAGATGCGGTTTTGGGAACCTATAGTACTGGGGTATCAAACATGCTACCACAGATAAACTAAAGCAACCGCGATTTGTTTTCATCCTTTTAAGAGGGCAGATATTTTTTGATAAGGCTATTGCAAACGAAAACCGCCTGCCTGCCAAAGGCTGAAGATAATTTTCAACCATTGACCCTTGTGAATGGGTGCACACAGCACTCTCCCTTATTCCGCCTGGAAGTATGCCGTGGTAGTAACAGACAAGCCAAGCAGTAATGAATAGGCCACGGGCACGAACTATTCGCCGGACAGCATTCTTATGGGTAAAGAAGTAGGCACAGCTTAGAACCGTGTGGCTACTTGTTTTTCACTGAAGCGCCAGTAAAATGTCAAAGTATGCAGAAAGTAGGCGCTACCATGACCTGAACGTGTTCTCTGAGCACCTAGTCCTGCAACACGCTAATGCATCAAGATGCATCTCTGTCTGCAATAGATACATTCACAGTTTTTTCGTAGACGAAGTGGTCACTTTTCTTGAAAATAACGCCAACTGCTATGGCCACCATTGTAACATATACTTGGAATGTGCATGAAATGTGCTTTAGGTGCTCTTTTTTTGTGCGTGTTTCCTAAACTGCGGCAGTCTTAGTGAACATTGTTGAAGCAATTTTAAAATTCTGGGCACAAGGTTTTGGTTACCGAGTTGTGACTCTGTTGAAATCGTCTGTCACTGCAAATGCCACAGTACTGCTGCAGTCACGTCTAACGCTCAGTGTGGGGAGCCAAAGCACGTGGTAATAAGAGATTGGATAGAAAGTTACTTAAATGTCGTGGTCAGGAATCGACGCCTTTCAGAATCAACCAGTATAATCTAACAAGGATGGAGTCTTGAGGCTTAACCAAACCATTGCAACATACTGCGCCGTTATAAGAGCAAGATGCAGTATTATTCGATACGTGCATGCCTTCTTCATGCGTGTGAATGCCTACTAGCACTACCGCGTAGAAAGGGATGACGCTGACCTGCTCACATTTGAAGAGCCCATTGAAGAGTCATAGCGTTCAGGGAGCCAACAATATTTTCTGAAAACACCAAATTGATTGGCCCGATTGGACAAAATTGTGATTCTACACGACAGGCTAGCTATCTGTTGCCAGTGTCATAAGAAAACTACAGTGCGTTGTCAGAAATGTGACACCACAGATTGAAATGAATAGCCTAAGCACTTGCACTCTGATAAGGAGAGTGCTTGCCTAGTGGCCTACATGTTAGAAATGAGTCCCCGAAAGTCTTTCAACAAAGTTCTTTAAGCAGAAATTACCCTCGAGCACTGGACGATTAACGCACGGCAGAGACACGCACCACGCTGGCACGAAGCACACTTTGTTGGCCTCGAGTGCCGCCAACTCATATCGTGGCTTTGGCACGTAAAGCCCCGTGGTTTAGTTCCTTCTAATTAAGTGTAGCCAATATATATTATTTCAAAGGACGTTCTGAAACTTAATAATTATACTATTGAGAAGATCAGTTTAACAGTGGCGCTCAACTGTTGCGCGTTTCGTAAGGTGAAGCCATAGCTCTTCATATCTTTCGTACCTCCTGAGCTTTTTCGTCCTTAGGAGCGCTTTACACTCACCATGGTTGAGTGGTCGCTTTGACATTGTGCTGCTAAGCACGAGGTTGCGGTTTCGAATTCTGGCTGCGGCAGCCATATTTCGATGTGAGCTAAATGCAACAATGCCCATGTTTGGAGCATTGGCTGCACAGCGAAGAATCCCAGGCGGGCAAAGTAAATTCGGAGTCCTCCAATATGACGTGTCTTGTAATCTTACCGGGGTTTTGGCAGTAAAACTCGAGAATTAAATCTTTAGCTTTACATACTTCTTCGATTTCTCATTGATTTAGATGCTGTGCTCTAATTTTATGAACTCTTCCTGAATAGGCAATATTTGCGTTCGAGAAGACACGTGTGTGCTCAACGATTTCGTTCATTTTAGACATATTTATTCGTAATGGCACATCTAATTGTAAGATTGCATTTATCAGTAATTTTCAGTCTCCCAACCCAGTTTATTCATGTTTTTCTGGAAAATTCCCTACAAATTTCGAACGCGTCTCTAGATATGGCAGTTCTTCAGAATACCTCACTTTTCATTTCTCATCTTACCTTAGAAACTACAGCATCCACTCACCATCCGCAAATCTCTTCTTCAACGCATCCAGTGATTTTCAAACCACCTTTTATAAAACCTCCCGACACTATATTCAATGCTGCTTGCTACAAACACTAAAATTTACCTGTTCCCAGTTCGGAAATTATGTTGCCATTGGAGTAGTGGTTCCGGCCTTAAAAAAAGTTGGCGTTCTACATGTGTCCATTCTAAAAGGAAAATTGGAGTTAGTACTGTGTTACAGCTTCCTCTTAAGTGGCAGTTTTAGTCTGGGTCTCCTATGTAAGCTGATAAGAGTGGAGAAATTGTTTTTGCTGGCAACCACTTCCTTGTATTAAGAAGTATTTTAATGACATGAAAATGTAGAGAGGTTGGCCGTATAATGGAGCATCTGGCCTGCTACTCTACGTAAGGGAAGGGGAAGAGGGGAAGAAAAAGGGTCACAATGAGGGATGATAATGGGAGGAACGAGGTGAAGGACACATTACACAACTGGTATCGCAGGCGTGTTAAATTCGAACGAGAAAATTATAATTTATTCTCTACATAAGCAGCGCTGTCTGTCCCTTTCTCGCGTCCTGCTATACTGCGTTGTTATTATTCAAGTTAAGGTCGTCAATGTCTTGATAAATTAAAAGTTCTTGAATTTAAAGCAAAATTCGTTATTTGTCCTTACAGGTCATTACTAAGCATTTTTAGACATTTGTAACGAATTGTATTTGTTACAAGTTGTCGTTAGACATATTGGTCATTTTGTAGTCGTTACTAGTCATTACAAGTCATTTCAGTCATTATTAGTCATTAATGCTCACTACTAAGCGTTTTTAGTCATTTGTAGTCAATCGTGATCCATTACAAGCCGTCGTTAAACATGTTCGTCATGTAATAGTCATCAGTAGACATCACAGGTCACTGCAGTAATAATTATTCATTACTCGGCATTACGAAGCATTTCTATTCATTTCTAATCAATTGTATTCATTACAATTCGTCGATGGACATATTGGTATTTTCGGATTCTTTACTAGTCATTGATAAGTCAATAATAGTCAATGTTGGTCATTACTAGTATTATTAACCTCTACCAATCTCTATTATAACGTTATCATTCACTGTCATTCTCAATCGTTTTTAACTCTTTAATCTGTCTTTAAACTCTCTTCGTATGGCGTGATGACGCTTCGGCGGACACTCCGGTGGACACAGAAGAGCTAAGGGCCCCGGGTGCCAGACTACGTAGCTACGCCACTGGCTGGGAGAGTGTTCAGATATTTGCACAGGAAAAACATTGATTCACGGTAGAGGAAAATAACTAGGAAGCTTGCCAGCAATTACGAGACGGGTATGGTGAGCAACAAAGAACGTCAAGCGAAAACTCAGAGAGGCTACGACAATCTCATGGGTGGCGGTAATGTAACATAAGCTTGCTACGAGTAACTACATAAGAGCAAGAAATGAAATCTCGAAAGAAGCAATTCCTGTTAGCTCAAAGGGAGACTCATTACTTGTCAAATAGAGATCAAGTTGCCTTAGATCATGCAATTATAAGCCGAGATAAAATGAAGAAGCATCTGCTTCCTGTGGTAGAGCTAGGGAAACAATGGAGCATGTTTTATTAGAATGTGAAGATATCTGCCCAGCGGTCTATTTAGGCACCACTGGCCTCCTTGAAGCCGTTGGGTTCAGCGAGAGCATGGGGAAAGCAAGCATGTACCCAGTAGATTAGTACGAGGCGTTTGGAAGATTGGTGGAAGAAAAGTAGGGAAAGGACAAATAATGGAGGTGTACAAAAACAAAGTTCCCAAATGTGGTTCGGAAAGGTGTGTGAAGGGAATACTTTGGGGTTACTTTTTCTTTCGTTTTTTTAACATAAGTGGGACATTAAGCTATATACTAACAAGAGCTTTGGGGTGCAACCTACGGCCACCATTCTAAAGAGGACGCTCAAAGGATATATCCTGCTTGAATAGCCGGCGGACCACTCACGTGGCGATGCTTGTACAAGTTTGGCGATTGGCGTACCGGTGGACCATATACTGAAAACCACTCGATGGTGTTCGGTCTGTATATGTTTGGGGCTGCGTATCGAGGAATGGAAAACGTGGTGCCGTTGCTCCGACCAAGCGTTCCGGCCTCGCGGTGCTACAAACCATCGACTCTGCCGACATAGGGTCACCCGGTGTGTTACTATTCCACCTTGCATTTCTATGCGTAATTTCTTGTAAGAAATTGTAAATACAAGTTTCATCTCACTGCTTCTGTCCACCTTAAGTTTCCAGTCAACCTATCGCCGCTTTACTTAGAGGCAGTATTCTTCACTTGCGGATACCGTCTCTGGCGGTTCGTCTCGGACGCCCAAGTAGAAAAAGAATACTCTCTATTTTTGAGATGGAAGAAGAAGCTGTTCCCTTACTGAAGTGTAACCAACAAACTTTCTAACCTAAAATAGGCCAATTGAGCTCTCTTCAATATCGCGGTAGAATGTGGTATTGTTTCGTTAGGAAACGACAACGCTTGCATTTAACTCTGCATTTGTCGTTGTTGCCACTACTAGAACGTACATGTTTCAACTGTTGGATAATACAGACGCCTCTACGGAAGGCGGGGGTTTACATAATGTATTTTTTTCTTCTTATTGTTGTCGCAGTTAAGACTTCAGCCACGGGAACAACGTGACCTCGATTCACTGATGTGCAACACCATGAAGCGGATCTCTTCGCTGAGCTGCTTTTGCCTGAGTGACTCAGATTTAACTAATACAGCGATCACAGTTGCGGTCTTCTCAGCTTTCACTCATCTGTTGCGGTCGCGTCTCACTGAACTCTCTCTGGAGCACGTGCGACTGACCAATCTTTCCAAGGAAGCGTGTGCCCCGCTGGATGCTTTCATGACGGCACTTTCGGAGACAAGCACACTCAAGTGGCTCAGAGTCGTCAATACGCTCTTCCCAAACGAGGTAACTTGCGCGCGTGCGTGCCTCTGTATGTGTGTCTGTGTGTGTGCGTGTGTGCGCTAAGAAATGTGACGCAGTTGATTAGTGATAGGGTAGCCCTGAAGTGAGTGCAGTTTTTAAATCTCTGCAAGCGGAAGAATAGAGCTGCACAGAAATACTTCTAAAGCACCCTCTTTTATCCCTGCGATATGTGCTGTTGTTAAAAGTGAAAATAATAAAATAAGCTCTTGCGTTTGATTTCCCACAGCCACAGGGTGCGCCTCAGTTGAGGGCTCCGGAATATTTTCGACATTTTGTGCGATAGTTTTTTTTGCAGCAAAGCTGTATTGGCCACCTCACAATGGGTCTGTCGTGTTGGCAGGCAAAAAACACGGGAGGCGCGCGCCGCTGGGGTTCTTGCAGCACCAGCAGATGGCGCTCGCCTCCGTGGCAGTGACGGCTCCGGTCGTGGGGGGTAAATATAGAAGAAACAGAAGTATCGCCTTCGCGCATAGCGTTCGCCGCACGCGTTTCCCAGTAAAGAATGCGGCTGTATTCTTTGCAATGGCCGGGAAGCAGCAAGTGTAGCATACGAAGAAGGGAGCGATGTAACTACACCTTCATGCTTAAAAGAACCCGCCTAGGAATTGATTTGTGTTGGGACGGTGCCACGGGAAGGCCGCGTATAGTGAGGACTTCCGATGTCCAGCGTGCATACGAAGCGCGGTGAAAGTGCGGCTGAGTGCATTTCTAATCAGTCTGGTCTACTCTTTGTTGGTGCACGAAGTAGCGGCGCAAGCCAAGTCGCGAGCCGTTGAACCGTTACAGCCTAACAATTAGGTAACGTGCGTGTGAATGTCGCTGTGTGACTAATATGAGACTACGTCTCAATGGGTAATCGTTCTAGTTATTCACAGCTCCACTGTCGAACCACCTTAACAGCGTGGATTAGAAACATTTTTTTTTCTTAGTGTATCAAATGTCCCTATACGAGGGGATTTATATTCCTTCCGCGTGCACACGTGGGCATACAGTCGGGGATGAAACCAGACCGCGGACGAGGGAAAACGTTACGGCCTGTGATCACAACGCTTTTCAGGAAAATTTACAGACACCATGCCAGATGGTCATAAATTTAAGCAGTGCACCCTACCACATCGGTAAAGATATGATTGCGGTGTGCGCAGGTACTGTACTAATTTATGATCAATTTTTGGTCGATGTGTAACTTCTTCGGTAAAGAGCGAGAAAGCTAGCAAACTTCAGAAAGTCCTCCTTCTTGTAACGCTTGTAACTAATTCGCCGGGCGTCGCACTAAACAAATTGGAAAGCGCTAACTTTTTTTCCTTTCAATAAGTTCAAGGAATCCTAAAACTCCTTGTCATAACTAGACACCGGTTCCTTAGGCACTAAATATCGCCGTTTTTAGTCGCCTTTAACAGGCAGTATAGTTGCTACTTACGCATAATTAGTATAAACCGATAATTAGCCGTGTATAGGCTAAAATAACTTCTCCTGTCCATCTGAGGATAACTTATGATTTTGCGAGAAGTAAAACCCATTAAATGCATGTTTCGCGAAATTCATTTTATTTTCTCAATACAATAAAAGGAGGTTGTAAGATTTATCTGAAATCTAGTGTGCCTAGACATACAACCACGGGAGAAGTTGTGAAACCAGTCACAAACAAACACCACCTCAAGATCTTCGTGTTTCAAGTTGTGCCTATTTTTGCTGGGTATCAGTTTGTGCGGGCAAACAACGCTCAGCATCCACCGAAGTTACCGGCACATACTTCTCGTTCGGCACGTTCGATGATCTATTGCCCTATGGAATTGGAAAATGTTCGCTGGTGAAAACCTGCAACAGTTCTTTCAATACCTAAGAGCTGATACTTTTGTACCACGTAGTTTGAAGCTTCTAAATAGCTTGAACAACAGCAGGTTCATTAGGGATGCCAACGAACCTTTTCTTAAACTTCCATGTTAGCCCCATACTCGTGGTCAGAGTCGCAACTAGGCATTCAAGTTTCCAGATGACGTCAGCTGAAGATATCAATTCAGCCCACAAGTAGGTTAAGACACCTCCGAGTGTATCTTCGCGTATAGCAGTTTCAGCCCTTCTCACAGAAGTGCACTAGCCAGCCCCAAATCTGTTAATAAGAGCCTTAACACCGGCAAAGCATTCGCGGTAACAATCGGCTGCCTTCAGTCCAGTTCCCCAGTGAGTTATAACATTCTATACAAGGCAAGGCTAGCACAAAACTCTTAGACATTTGTAGGCCCTGAAAATCGAATGTAGGCAGTAACATCGAACTAGTCATTCAAATACCCGATAATGACGGCAATAAAATGTTTCTAGCCATAGTAAGTGCTTATATGCTAAATAGGCGCGATAAGGAGGTAAGAAATAAATGAGAATTCCGCCTGAAGTTCTGGTTCCTAGTTATAAGTGATCAAAAGGAATAACAGCTCTAGGAAAACAGAATCAGCTACACGATCGGAGATCATTGTTCCAAAAGTGCGTTCAGTTTGCGTTCACTTTCGCCTCACGCGATTGGCCTAGGCCGCGCTGAGTCGGCGGCTAACGACTCGGCGCAGCCTATATGCGTGAGCTGAAACTGAACGCGCGTTTCGAACAACGATCTCCGATCGCACCCCAGGTCAACACATTCTAAAGCCCTGTTCACACTTAGAGATTTTCAGGTGCTGATCTGGTCGGCGACAGGAAAACATGCTTTGCGCCACGCAAAAAGTTATCGTCTTACCATTCGGTCCGGGAACGATTTCTGTCACCGAAAAAAAAAAAAGCTGCGCTTGTTTCAAGCCATGGAACACAATACGCATCTTTTTTCGGACAGTGAACAGTATTAGTTCGGGGGGGAGCATTTCTACAGGGTTGATCACGGCGCGTTTTGTGGCTTAACACGTTCTATAATGCCTAGTAAAATTTCTGCTAGCTGTTTAAGGTTCATCGTGGTGACTCAGGCATGCATCTGTCTCCAAACTCTTCAGTGCCCATCTCCTTGTGCTGCGTAATTTTGCCTTGCTTGCTCATGTCTTCCGTTTCCCGAAGCGTGTGGGGTTTGTATAATTTTTCTGCGAGCCTGTGACCGCATGCGCCTACGTAACATAAGGTCTACGTTTGTTCTTTATGCAATGTATCTAATCTTTTTCGGTTACTTGTGCACATATGCGAAATACTTTTGCACTAGCCGTAAATTCGGAACAAACCTGCGAGAAGAGAGTAGCGAACTTCAGTCCATGCAGAGCCCCTCTTGAGAGCTAGTGAATCGCGACAGACATTTCTTCACACATGACGACAACTTTGTTGGGAACGTGACCATTTCATCATCGATAAGACACCGCCAACTCGCGTGATGGAAAGCTCTCCAGTTTGAACGCGCTTGCATGGGCAACTTCGTTGGAGGTAAGTACTATGCACACTAGGCATATTCGTTGATTACTCTAAAGCATTTGATTCAATTAACCACCAGTCTCTACTTGCGAAACTGGAATATTATGGCTTTAGAGGCACTTTCTTAGCACTTCTCACGTCCTATTTTCATCATCGTCGGCAGCAAACCAGTGTTAACGGTTTTCTATTTAAAGTAAAACCAATTCGTGCTGGTGTGCCTCAAGGCAGTATCTTAGGCCCATTACTCTTCAACATATATGTGAACGATATAGTAAACATAGACAGTAAAACAAAATTTATTATATACGCAGACGATACAAGTATTTTCATAACAGGGTGTGATCCGTCTAGCCTCATAGAAAAAGGCAACGTGGTGTTAAATAAACTTCATGCTTGGAGTGTCGTTAACTCATTAAACTTAAACGCTGCAAAAACTAAAGCAGTTTTATTTCGCCCTCAGCACAAAGCACTCAATATAACCAGCAGTCTAAAAACTTGGTCATCAAATATACCAATATCACGCGAAGCTAAGTCTTGGCGTAGTTTTTGAAGAACACATGACGTGGACAGTTCAAGTAAATGAAACATTAAATAGACTTTCAAAAACTGTAGGGGTTTTGTGCAAATATCGCCACATCTTGCCTGAGAATATAAAATTGTTAATTTACAATTCCCTGTTTTTGTCGAAATTATCATACTGCTATTTAGTCTGTGGCACGACAACACAAACACTCAGAAACTACATAAACTCCACAAGAGAGCCCTTCGCAACATCGGTAATGCTGCATACGACACACACACACGGAACCAATCTTTGAGGCCCTTAATCTATTAGCAGTAAATGTGCTTTACCCTACAATGTTACATAAACGCTACAAATTGGAAGTTAAAAATAATTCATTTCTTACCGAATTGTCCGGACTACACCGGCTTGAGCATGCCCGTACATTGAGAATGCGTGATCTTTGGAAGGTGCCTAGAACACGTACAAAGTATGACACTCAGATGCTAAAATACCAGTTACCTGCGCTGCTCAACAATTCAGTTTCAAATATAACACAATGCCACACCTAATTGTCCTCTTTCCTTTACTGTGACGTTCTAATTATCGGTACTTTTTTGCTTTCGCAATAGAGTGTGTAATCTCATGCAGTATTCATGTACTCATGTGGCCCTGTCGTGTGTTCAAGCGTATTTCTTTCTTATTTTATTGTTTCCACACAATGATTTGTTGTTATGCTTCTTTTACTAGTATTTATGACAATGGCAGCTGATTTAGGACCGTAAATGCACACACACCTGACTTCTGTACACGGTTCGGTTTATTTATGTAGGCGTGGTGTATTTGTTGTGCGCCTTGTCTGCCAATATTCAGGGGTGCGGACCTCGTCAAGCCTGATGAATGGCTTTTTGTCTGTGCCCACCAAGTGTCTTTGATACTGAAAAAAATGATTGATTGATTGATTGATTGATTGATTGATTGATTGATTGATTGATTGATTGATTGATTGATTGATTGATTGATTGATTGACTGAATAGTAGACCATCTTAATCTTGCACTTACACATCTCTTAGTGGAACTCACACCTCGGCATTGGTGTTCTTTTGGTTAAGCGGGCGAACGTATTTCCCTGGCACGATAAGCGGGCGAGGAGGAAGCGCAGCGCGCTTCACCTGGCGACGCGTAACCCACCAGTGAACGGCGCACGAAGCGCACATTATAGTGCTGACGTCACAGCATGTAAAGAGCGCGCGCGCAGCTGTTGCGAGCAAGCAGTTGAGCGCCGCAAGAGAGGAGAGAGTGACGTCACATCCACTATGCTAGGCAGATGTTCAGTCATTGCGAGGCAACACTTTTCCATTAATTAGCCGGTTATATGTCAGGCCACCTTCTTGTGTGCGACTTCATCAGTGACGCCATTACTTCCGCTTTCTACTTTCGTGTTTCCAGGAATTTCGCCAAAGTCGTGCTCACGTGGTGGGTCTCTAAAATCTACGATTCTGTGTGCGGTAATCAGTAATTTCTAATTCTATTAATTCTAGGCACTTCGGTAACTCAACTTGTAACTAAACATATGTTCTGATATCAAACCTACAATGAAACCCGCGAATATTTTACTGTCTTATTTTATTGCTTCTTTTCTGATTTTATTTTTTATTTAGCCTTCGGTCGTCTCAGGAGGTGAACCAAAAGCCCTGCGCAAGAACTAAGAGTGTCGCTCGATGCTCGTACCACTAAAAATTTAAGAGGGACCAAAATAACTGATAGAATTAAACCACGTCTACTGCAAGACACATTTATGGCAGATAAGACGTGCACGAAAGACACATGCGTGACAAGTCTTGCAAATACTAACTAAAAGCAATTGCGAACTAGTCCAAGAAGCAGCGTTCTTTGAAACCCACATAGCCGACGGCGGTAAATGTCGAGAAGGTGGAGTAATGCAGGGTCGTAACCATAAGTAAACAAGGAAATTCAATCTGAATGAATTACAGAGATTGAATTTGAGACTCGATTTTGCAATCTTGAGGCTACGAGATCTAATGCGCGTCAGGTCATTGTTGTTGGACAATAAAACCGAGGCACGGTTGTGTACGTAATATTATTTGTGGACTGAACATTTATTCATCAAAAAGTAATGTACAGCACGAAGGACAAGGACTGCGAGAGACGACATACACAGCGGTGCTTCCAGCAATATTTTGTTGCGTTACCCCATCGTGTGTATATGTACTAGAGGCAGCATGCGCAAAAAATGAAACGCCGTCATAAGGGGTGTTTTAACAGCGAGTGACTGTACTAAAAGCATGGTCACTTGAAAAAAACATTGCGGTTTCTATCTGTTTAGATACGCGACTTCACTAGGGGTCAGCGCAATAGAGGGAGCACTAACGCACATACTACCGAGTTTTCTGAAGATATTGACACGTGTACTTGTTTGTCATTATCGGGCGACGCATTTCACCGCCTAACAAATGTTATCGCACACCGCAGGATGCCCCTGCATGTATCGGAAGTTTCTGGAATATTATCAATGCTTCCATCCGATGTCTGTGACCGAACCTTGTGAAATCTGAGTGCATGTGTGCGCGGCGCGAACGATGTAGAACTTTGTGGAAGGCACGCAGGTCCCAGCGATTACTTTGGAACGTTCGATGACTGATGTATAAAAGCCGACGCACTTGACCCGCTGATCTGATTTTCAACGATCGCTGCTGTCGCCGTTCTTTGAGTGTAGCCTGTCTTTAAGGGCACAAGTTCACTCAATAGAATGCTACTTTCGCTTTTCTCAGTTTGGCTGCTTTCTCCACCGCCACTACCACGTGACATCTGGTGGAGGTGCTTGTGCGTTCATGTACCGAACGCCCCCGCAAAGCCGCAATCCAAGCCCGAAGCCCGAGGACAACACCAAGATCGCCCAAGACCAGCGTGCTAGCCGCAGACTGCATGGAGTGCCCCCAAAGCACGGACAAATGCCTGAGACGACAAAGATCGTGCCCAAGACAACCCCAATGGCTGCCCCAGTGTCCCTCGTTATCCTGCAACAACCTCGGGACCCACCGACCTTCCATGGAGCAGATACTGAAGACCCGGAATCCTAGCTGGAGACCTACGAACAAATCACGACAACAGTAATACTTTCAACAACTGGGACTCCGATGACAAGCTGCGGCATGTATTCTTCGCCTTAGAAGACGCCACCAGAACATGGTTTGAGAACCGGGAGTCAACCATGAAAATGTGGGACCTGTTCCGTAGTGGCTTCCTGCGCACCTTTACGAGCGTCGTGCGCAAGGAAAGAGCCAAAGCTATGCTGGACGCCCGAGTGCAGCTACCTAGCGAGAACGTTGCCATCTTTACGGAAGAAATGAGCCATCTGTTCCGCCACACCAACCCGGATATGCCCTAGGAGAAGACAGTCCACCTACTCACGCGTGGTGTGAAGGAATAACTTTTCGGCGCAATGATACGAAGCCCACCGAAGACCGTAGAAGAGTTCATTCGCGAGGCCACCCGCATCGAGAAGACACTGGCAATGCGGAACCGGCAATTCGACCGCCGTACGAACTCTACCAAATACGCAGGAATTCAATCACTGGCTACGGACGATCTGCGCGAGACCCTCAGGGCCATTGTGCGCTAAGAACTGTACAAGGTCTTGCCTTAGTCGCAGTTTCAAGTGGCCTCGAGCACCGACATCGCGAAAGAACAGGTGCAGCCATAACTTGGAGTTCCTGAGCTCCAACCACAATTACCGCAGCCCCAGCCAGAAGTGATGACATACGCCGCCATCGCACGCCGTCAAGGTATTCCTTCGCGACCGCGCCAGGGCCCTGCAACGCCAACATTCCGTCGTCGGCCGCCGCCGCCGCCAACATGCCCACCCATCGCCCAGTTCACCTACGAGAGGAAGACTGATATTTGGCGAGCCCCCGACCGCTGCCAGCTCAGTTATCACGGCGAAAAAGCCAGCCGTGTGTACCACCGATGCCCATCCCGGGATGTGGGACTGCGAGGTTTCGCCCAGGCACGTACCCAGGATTTTTTTTCCGGGGGGGCCCACCACCTTGATGATCATCATCATCATCATCATCATCATCATCGTCGCCGTCGTCGTCGTCGTCGTCATCATCATCAGCCTGTTTTATGTCCACTCCAGAACGAAGGCCTCTCCCTGCGATCTCCAATTACCCCTGTCCTGCGCCAACCGATTCCAACTAGCGCCCGCGAATTTCCTAATTTCATCGCTCCACCTAGTCTTTTGTCATCCTCGATTGCGTTTTCCTTGTCTTGGTACCCATTCTGCAACCCTAATGGTCCAACGGTTATCTAACCAGCGCATTACATGACTTGCCCAGCTCCATTTTTTCCTCTTGATGCCAATTAGTATATCGTCTATACCCGTTTGCTCTCTGATCCAAACAACTGTCTTTCTGTATCTTAATGTTATGCCTAGCAATCTTGGTTCCATCGCTCTTTGCGTGGTCCTTGCTCTCAAACATCTTTGTCAGTCTCCGACTCTCTGCCCCATATGTCAGCATTGGCAAAATGCACTGATTGCACATCTTACTTTTCAATGATAATGGCAAGCTTCCAGTCAGGAGCTGGCAACGTCTGCCGTATGCGATCCAACCCACTTTTATTCTAAATTAAGCGCTAATAATTTAACTTTTTTGTGGTTACCGCCTTATTTGGGTAACAGGAAAAGTTTGAAGTACGGATTATTTGCAGCCTCGTGGAGGAACAGTGGCTGGTTGTAATGAGGGCGTGGGCGAGGCTTCACTGTAGACTTAAGGTGTCTGCGACTATAGTAGCATTTTTATATTAGCTCTGGAAGAATTACAGCGAAATATATATTTGCGGAACAATCAGAGTTCTTTTGTATTCCTCGTTTACTGCTCCAAGTGCGAAAACAACTCGTGTTGTTATTTGGGAAGTTGCGTAACGCTGTGTGGCCGCCAGTCCCATACAACCGCGTAGAGCGCAGCATACTGCGATTGTAGACGTACTGCGCCCACCGCGAAAGGTTGGAAAAACACCCACATAAGCACAATAGAGAAGTGGCTACGTGAGGCGGTTCGACCGCTAACTGTAGAAGCGTCATTCAAAACACGTAATTGTTCTCCGCTTCCGACGGCGTTTTCTCTACTTCCTATTTAAATAAAAAGATGTTGATCCATAAATATTTTATGAAGCAACGGTTATATTTGTTAGATTTGTTGTTAAATTCGCTTTTCCTTGCAGTTTGGGTGTTGCCTTGGCTCTCTCCCTTAGTAGATCGCTTGATTTCTCAACTCCTTGCGATTTGGTTTCCAGTTGCCAATTTTGCACAAAAAGTGCTATAAATTAGGAAAAAACCAGACGAGGTAATGGGCGACAGTCATCTTGATTATGGGTTTGAGGGTTATTGCAGGTTTTCGTGATGGAGGCTGTTTCACATTATTTTATTTCTCACCTTATCTAATCCATATCACGTGTATATGATTCCGGGCATCTGCCAGCGTCGCGACGAGCTGTCATTCAAGGAAATAATGAATCAAAAGGAAAAGTTAAACGCAATTGGCGTTTTCTCCGCCCGCACCTCGTTCCACGAGAGTACAGACCAGCTGACTAACAGCCGCATCCCTTTCCTGGTCCCAGGATGAGCCTAAACAAAGAAGGTTGAACTAACAAAAGCAACAGCTATGCGCGTGACAGTTGAATGGATGGTGACAAATGAACGCATCTCGAGTTAATCTCGAGGGCGCCGAATCTATGAGAAAACTGGCCTTCACATCCCAAGAGATGCTGATAACTACCGCCATCCAAAATGAGTGAAAAGGGCAGCATAATGCTGACCGATGAATAGCTGCCAAGTCTCAACATTGATCTGGCAGCGCTTTAGGAATGTGTGAGGAGTGGTGGCGTTAGTGGGGGGGGGGGGGGGGGTGTATGCCATCTGATTTCGGGGGGGTGGGGCCCGGGCCCCCCCGGGCCCCCCCTGGGTACGTGCCTGGTTTCGCCGTTAACGCGCCGCGACACACAGATTGGCGAACGACTTCGCGATATCACCGACTAAACTCACCGCCACTCAGTGGAGGAGTGCCACTCAGTGAACGGGACGATGACCGTCCCGTTCGCCGTCACCCGGCCGCTACTTGTCGCCGCAGCGCCGACCATACACTAGCCCAGGACGGGGCCGTTCTGCGAGCCCATATCCGGAAAACTAAAAGCAGCAACCGATGGAGGTGCGGTTGCTCTTTGTCGAACTGACGAAGATCCTCCGCCGCCGACGAAGACGCCGAAGAAACTAACTCGACAACACAACGACAGGCCGCCATCCCGATGAAGTTTGGAAGCAAGGAATACGCCGACGAAAGACGACGTGATGACGCCACGTACCAGCCACTGGTCAAAGAGACGCAGCCGTGATCCGACGCCAAGACCTAACTGTAACGCAAGACAAGGAACCACAGACCTCGACCTGCTTCTCGACGGCCACGCAGTCACCACCTTAGTAGACGCAGGAGCTAATTACTCCGTGATGAGTAGACCCATCGCCGCCCGGGCTGAAGAAAGTTAAGACTGTATGAGAAGGCCCTCAAATTCGGACCGCTGGAGGACACCTCATCACGCCGACTGGAATACGCACGGCAAGAATTACCGTTCATGACCGTACATACCCTACCACCTTTGTTATCCTCCAACAGTGTTCACGAGACGTCATTCTCGACATAGACTTCCTGAACCACCACGGCGCAATCATCGACCTGAAGTCGAAGTCAATAACGCTGTCCAAAGATCGACCGATACCGCTGGAGAGCTCTCGTAGCCACCACGCCTTAAGCGTGCTTGAAAGTCAAGTCAGTATCCCGCCCCGCTCTAGCATTGTTATTTCCATCGGCACCAAAACACCTGCCGAGGTAGAAGGCGTCATTGAGGGTGACCAACGTCTATTGCTAGACCGTGCAATTTGCGGCGCAAGACCGTGCAAATTGCGCCGCAATTTGCGGCGCTCGACTGCACGGAGGAAAAACTAAAGTGTTGCTGACAAACTTCAACCAGGAGTTGAAACACATCAACAAGGGCACTACGATCGCGCACATCGAGGAAATTCTGGAAACCAGTAATCAGTTTGTCCTCTCGGATTCTGCCGCGTCTAACCTGACGACCATAGTTCCCGAACCCGACTTCGACATAAATCCAAGTGTCCCCATGATTAAGCAGCAACAGCCCAGAAGTCTGCTCCGACAATACAAATGCTACTTTTCGACGTCATCAATGATTCGACAAACACCAGTCGTAAAGCTTCGCATATTTACCGAAGAGTGCGCTCGACCACTCCGCCAGAGCCCTTACCGAGTTTCGACGTGAGAACGTGAAGCTATAAGAGAACAAGCCGACGAAATGCAGCGCGACGACACCATCCATCCGTCGAAAAGCCCGTGGGCATCTCCTGTAGTCTTGGTGAAGAAAAAGGACGGAACCCTACGTTTCTGAGTCGATTATCGTCGACTTGAAAACATCAGGAGGAAGGACCTATACCCTTTTCCACGGATAGACGACGCACTAGATTGACTCTGCAACGCAAAATATTTCTCGTCAATGGATCTCAAGTCTGCCTACTGGCAAATAGAAATCGAGGAGAGAGATCGCGAAAAGACTGCCTTCATCACGCCAGATGCCTCTAGAGTTCAAGGTCATGCCATGCGGACTTTCCTCGGCGCCTGCAACGTTCCAGTGCGTCATCGACACGGTGTTAGCAGGATTGAAGTAGCAGACCTGTCTTCTTTACTAGGATGACGTCGTTGTCTTCGCCGAAAATTTCGACGATCACCTTAGGCGGCTTGCGACAGTACTAGAGGCCATCAAATCATCAGGGCTCAGTCTGAAGCGAGAGAAGTGCCGCTTCGCTTACGATGAGCTTCTGTTCCTAGGAAATGTCATCAGTAAGTCTGGAGTCCGCCATGACCCGCAGAAGACTGCTGCCATTGCAATGTTCCCACAGGCCATGGACAAGAAGGAAGTGCGTCGATTCCTTGGCATGTGTGCCTAGTACAGGTGGTTTGTCAAGGACTTTTCACGCGTTGCTTAGGCGATGACACACCTAACTAAATGTGATGTCGCCTTCAAGTCGGAAACGCCGCAAGCCGACGCACTTGAAGAACTGAAACGACGCATGCAGTCGCCCCCAGTACTTCCGCACTTCGACGAGGACGCCGATGCCGAAATCGACACTGACGCCAGTAGCCTAGGACTCGGTGCCGTCGTAGTCCAGAGAGAAAACGTACTTGTACGCGTGATAGCTTACGCTAGCCGGACGTTGTCAAAAGCGGAAGGCAATTATTCTACAGCCAAAAGGGAAATCTCGCCATTGTTTGGGCTACAGCAAAATTTCTCCCTTACCTATATGGCAGGCCATTCAAAGTCATCAGCGACCATCAGGCCTTGTGTTCGCTAGAAAATTTAAACGAACCTTCAGGACGGCTGGTGCGGTGGAGCCTAAGACTGCAAGAATATGATATTACTGTAACCTGCAAGTCCGAACGAAAACAGTCTGATGCCGATTGCCTTTCACGCGGCCCCGTTGACTCGCCGCCGCAGAATGATGAGGATGACGACGCCTTTCTCGGAATAACAGGCGCAGAAGACTTCACTAAACAGCAACGAGCAGACCCGGAGCTAAAAGGCCTCGTCGAGTATTTGGAAGGGAACACCGTCGTTGTACGTAGGGCATTAAAGCGCGGATTGTATAAGTTCACATTACAAAACAGCCTGCTCGTAAAGAAGAACTTCTCAACAGTTCGCGCCAGCTACCTTCTTGTTGTTCCGTTAGCGCTGCGTCCAGACGTACTGTGCGCCCTACATGACGATCCAACCGCTGGGCACCTAGGATTCTCCCGGACGCTGTCGAGGATACAGGAAAGGTATTACTGGCGTCGTCGGACCGCCGACGTCGCCCGTTACGTCAAGACATGCCGAGACTGTCAGCGACACAAGACACCACCGATAAGGCCAGCAGGATTACTACAGGCGATCAAACCTCCTTGTCAACCTTTTCAGCAGACGGCATGGCATGGATGGCGTCAACATCCGGAAATCGGTGAATCATCGTGGCGACGGGACTATATCACCCGCTTCGCTGAAACTAAAGCTGTACCGAAAGGCAGCGCAGCCGAAGTGGCGAAATTGTTCGTCGAGAACATTCTGCTGCGACATGGCGCCCCAGAAAGCCTCATCATCGACAGAGGAACAGCGTTTACAGCAGAACTCACCCATGCCATTCTGCAGTAAAGCCATACAAGCCACAGGAGGACAACTGCCTACGACCCACAGACGAGTAGTCCTACGGAGCGCCTGAAAAAGAGCAACGCCGACATGCTAGCAATGTACGTCGATGTCGAACACAAGACCTGGGATGCCATCCTGCCGTACCTAACATTCGCTTACAACACGGCGGTGCAGGAAACAACACAGATCACGCCGTTTAAGCTGGTTTACGGCAGGAACCCGACGATGATGCTCGACGCCATGCTGCCGCACGTCACTGATGAAGACAATCTTGGCGTCGATACCTATCTCCAGCGTGCCGAAGAAGCTCGACAGCTCGCCCGCCTACGGATCAAGAACCAGCAGCGTACCGGCCACCGACGCTACAACCTCCGACGACGCTTCCTCCAGTACCAGCCCGGCGACCGTGTTTGGGGTTGGATCCCGATACGCTGACGAGGACTGAGTGAGAAACTATTGCTACGCTATTTCGTACTCTACAAGGTGATTCGACGTATTGGCGCACTGGACTATGAGGTCATATCAGACGACATTTAGTCTTCACAGCGGCGCCGCGCACGATCTGAAGGAGTCCACGTGGTGCATCTTAAACCATTTTACGGACGCTGAGGAACTTCCTTATTTTGTTGTTCTTTTTGCTACGGCTGTTTCTTTTATTACTTTCATTTGCAGCATCGGGTCGATGCTTTTTAAGAGGGGGATATTGACACGTGTACTTGTCTTTATCGGGTGACAGGTTTCACCGCCTAACAAATGTTATCGCAGAGCGCAGGAAGTGCCTACATGCATCGGAAGTTTCTGGAATGTTATCAAAGCTTACATCCGCTGTCTGTGACCGAACCTTGTGTAATCTGAGCGCTTGTGTGCACGACGCGAACAGTGTAGAACTTTGTGGAAGGCACCCGGGTTCCATCGATTGCTCTGAAACATTCGACGAGTGATGTATAAAAGCCGACGCGCTTGAACCGCTGATCAGATTTTCGACGATCGCCATCTGTGTTCGCCGCTGTCGCCGTTCTTAGAGTGTTGCCTGTTCTTGAGGGCACAAGCTCGCCCAACAAAACGCTAGTTTCGACTTTGTTAGTTTGGCTGCTTTCTTCACCGTCAATACCACGTGACAATATCAGCTTACGCAATTTTCCGGGTGAGCTATGAGCTGGGTCTCGCTAAAACTTCAGTATCTTCAAAGAGGGGCACGCAGCCACAGTCCCATCAATGGATGCCCAAGTGACCTTGCACAGTACTGTGGACGTTGTTACAGTGCTTTAGCACGAGGTCGCGGGATCGAATCCTGGTCACGGCGGCCGCATTTCGATGGGGGCGACATGCGAAAACACCTGTACTTAGATTTAGGAGCACGTTAAAGAACCCCAGGTGGTTGAAATTTCCAGAGTCCTCCACTACGGCGTGCCTCATGATCAGAAAGGGGTTTTTGCACGTAAAACCCCATAATTTAATTTTTTTGTTACAGTGCTCTCTTAGACGATCGTTTGAGTACTTAACAGTCTCTCCAGCATATTTAATGCCGCAAGACAGGGGAATTTGGTAGACTACATTTGTTGTGCACGTCACAAAACGTTTTCTGTGCCCCACAGAGCAATAACTCTGATGTGATTTAGGCGTGTTTACACACTTACAGAGCCTTGCCAACTTTTCGGGGCTGATAAAACGACTGATTCTTGCACGCTGCCCAATTTTCTTTAGCCTATGGGAGACATCATGCTCATACGGTGGCACTGCAAACCTGCGTCTTTCAGCCAGCTGGTTCCTTGACTAAGCGGGCTCATAACGTTTTGTGCGCCTCAGAAGGTGTTCCGCTATGGCTGAAATTAAGGCCGAAGGGTAGCCAGCCCAAGAAAGGCGATCAACCTGTGCAGCAAGACTATGTTACATCTCGTGTGGGCAAGATTTATTGAGGCTGTTAACGAGACAGAACGTTATAAGACCTCGTTTAACGAGCTTTGAGTGTGCTAAGTTGAAGAGCAAGAGTGGCTTCTTACTTCTTGTTTCGAAGCACCAGCGCACATGTTTGTTAGCAAGGCACAGCCTGAGATCTAGAAAGCGCATCGAATCAGCAATGTGGACCTCATGCGTAAGTTCTAGAGGCTCCCGCTCTTTCTTGAGCATATCCAAGACTTCAGAAACAGCAGGCTCAAAAGCGTGATCAGTACATTCAATAAATATCGGATAGTCGTCCACAAACCTGCACACTTTGACAACAGGGGACGCGGCTAGGTGACCATGAATACTGCGATCGTGATGAGCTAGATAAATATCGCTTAGTACCGGCGCTACGCACGATCCTATGCAAACACTGTTCCTTTGTATGTAATTTTGTTCATTCCATGAGGCGTAAGTTGATTTCAAGTAGAAGTTTAGCCATTCAAGAAAGCTGCTAATAGAAACAACTGCAGCATTCTGTAAGCCAACTGATCCAGTCATCAATGTATTCTTCAACAACCAGTAGCATTTTGTGACGTGGAAGTGAATGGTACAGATCTTTATTGTCGATCGAGAACATCTTCATTCCCTTTTCATTCTCTCCTAAATTAATACCTTCACCAGAATCTCTAACAAGAAAAGGATCGTCAATGATTATAAGGTTTAGTTTATCTGGCAAAAACAAGCCAACAGCTTTCGCCGTTTCAGTTACGGTAACCCGCAGAGGGCAGTAATTCTGATGCGTCTTAGCAGAAATGAAAATATCTGAGGTTGGCTTTTTAGTTTTTTCTATTACTTTTGCTAGCTTTCCCTGCAAATTCATTTTGCTAAGGGATTTGCATTGTTTTCTTGCTTTTAATTTCACGTTTGCAAGGGAAACTCTGTCGTCACTTTTAAAAACTAAATCAATGGCAAGGGTGGCCTTCCCATTGAAGTCACCCAGCGGCAGGACAGCGAAACCACCATCTTTATCAGAGGGTAAAAGTGATAACGAGGTCGCTTTCAGAAACGATGGAACACATGCGATCGGGAGTACCTTTGTGGAAGGCTTGCAACGCGTTAAAACATTCACACCTCCTGCAACACGCCTTTCAGATTTGGTGTCCGGGGCATGTCCAGCGACAGTTCTTCTTTAGAATCTGCTTTTGAAAAATTTCACATAATGCGCATGACGGCTAAGTTGCTAAGATAACGTAACTGTAACTAAACAGTCGTTTACTTTAAATACCTGAGTTCACTGCACCCAAAACCTTCTAGCAAATCAGGCACTCACGTAACCTGAACTAGTAGTTGTGGGGAGAAAACAAGTGGTGGCAGTTTCGTAAGTTCGGTTTCGCACACTGTAAACGCAGGTTTTTTATGCCTTATTGGCGACTTTTCTATCCGTGAAAATTTTCCACGCTCTATGTTTTCCCAAATATAGACGTCGCGGCCACGTTTCGTGCTCGCCTGTATGCAACGTCACTTGCATACCGTCAAGTGGTCAGTGAGACTAAATGCCCCGCTAGAAAGCGAATTACCTTTGAAGTTCCTAAATTCGGAAGCACACATCATGAGTTGCAAGCGCTAAAAATTTCTGTTCCCTTTCATATTGATGACGAGCTTAGACACAGAAGATATTCTCAACTTTTCCAAGATGCCTTACAAGCAGAATTTGACCAGGTTCACAGGCATCTAGAGTTTCATCGAATGGCCGCATTCATTTACCTGAAATCGTTGAATACATATTTTAGAATATCAGTAGGACGTAGTTTACTATGTTACTTTGCTATCCTTCCGTATATTGGTCAGCTAATGTGTTTTAACCCTTCATTTTTTCCTTTCCGTGTTTCCTCCACTTCACATTCCTTCTTTCCCGTAAAATCATTCATATTCAACCTTTCTGCTCATTTTCCGCGAATATGTTTTTCATCTACTGCATCATTGCCCCGTCTCTTTCGTATTACTAGCACAAACGCGGGACGTATGCAATGAAACCCAGCCAATTTTTGGTGGTGGTTTAGATTATGCTTAATGATAACGCTTCGGTTGCGGCTCTATCAAACTTTGAAATGTGCCCTTCTTTACCATCTGTCAAATGACTTTGGCAACTGTTAAGCGAAGGCTTCTAGAACTGACTTACGATTACCCCTGATTTCGAATTCACTACCGTCCGCGAAGGCGTCCTCTTTCCTCAGTGACAGCCGATTCATTACTTGGAAGGTTCTCAGCTGCACGATTTGCCGAACTTTGTTTGCTAAATATTGGTCTTTGTTGCGAATAACCGATTTGTCGTATTTAGAATCACCCCCCTACTTCGTTTACCAACTTCAATTCTATCGCTTTATGCGACGCCTCTTGTTCTTTTTTTTCTCCTTATATTTTTTTGTTCGCATTATCTTCTTTGAATGTCCACGTTTATCTTCCATCCTAACCTAACCCTTTATCTTCGTCTAAACCCGCTCAACAACGCCTGGTAAGCATCGTTATCAAATTAGCCCCCGTATGTTACAAGTGCTAAAATGCACGCATTTTATTCTTTTCTTTTTCCAGAACAACGATACGTTGCCGCTCATAATTTAAAATTCCCACCCCATGCACTTGCATTTCTAATCACCAGCAGGTTTGCTGCACACGGACCGTGGTCCTTGTTATTGCAACGCGAGTGCTATGCACTCTCGATTGTTCAGTTTCGTTGCGTGGCTTCATGATTATTCTGCAATTGCAGGAGAGCGCTGTCGCGGCGCGATAAAACGCACAGATCCAAAACGCTGTCGTACTATTAATAAAGGCAATACTTGCCTCTTTATAGGTGCGCTATTACACAATTGTTACATGTTTTATATATTCTAGCCCTTAGTCACGACCGCATATAAAGGACAGAATGTTGCACGCATGAGAGGCGAACCGTAAGCACTGGCACACGATTTTGCCACAACCAACCGCACCTGCTGCTACCACCGCCCCAGAATCATATTTACTTTGTTTGAAGGCACAAGTTTGGCCAATAAAGTTGTCGCAGTTTAGTCTTGCTCGCCGTGCTGACTGTTTACCTGTGCTCACTGGACTGTGCGTCACAATATCTTCTTCGCCTAAACTGACACTTCTATGCAGCTTCACAAGACTGATGGCTAATCTGGAACTCTTCTTCTTTTGTCAGTCTATATTGTTACCTATTTGCGTGCATGTCTTTTGAACTACTGCTTGTGGTCTGTAGACAGTCGTCATTATGCTGCGTACGTTGTGGTTTGTCTAAGGTTCATACATTCGATCCCCTAAACTGCCCTTAATATTTTTAGACGATTGGACTTCCTGGTTTACCAATATGGCAAATCATGGCGCTGTAATGCAGAAATTTAATAGAAAAATACATTTGTTCATAGTTAGCGCTCGTCTGTCGTCTCAGAGTTTGTCCTTCTCTGCGCTCTTGCGTCTTTGTCGTGGCGTAACTCTCAATATTGTCAGGTTCGTATCATTTATCACACCTTGAAAGTCCCAAAGCTGCAGAAAGTAACTGTCATACTCAGGTCGATGGTAGCTTAGATTTTCTTTTTGGCTACCCCCCATGACCCTCCCTAATCGGCCTTCCGAAATATTTGTAGCAAGCATACAGTTTAACAGATTTTGTCTTCGTCTGCAAACACTTATTTATTTATTTATTTATTCCTACAATACTGCAGGCCCAAATGAGAGCCCAAGCAGGAGGGGCAGAATACATAAATATTAACATATGCACGTATAACATATACATACACTTATGAAAACGAAATACAAAAGCAATGCAACGTATGTAAATATCAGAGAAAAATGAAAGCCACGACTAAGTAAGATTAAGAGAAGGTACATTGAAGGAACACAACTTGACAAACATTAGATCAGTATCACACGCATATATGAGCACTTGCAACCACTATCGCGAGAGGGGGGAAATAGCCCCAGAAGTTGAACAAGCGACTATTGCAAAATACTGAAAATAATAGAGTAAGGAAGATGTGGAAAGTATCAAACGAAATTCACATGTAAAAGAGGAAAAGGAAAACAGCAACTAGGCTTGCCACAATTGCAATACCGTTAATATTAGACGCATGCGTTCAATAGAATCGGTGTTTATGAATTGTGATAATCGCAGGGTGTTTCAATCTGTTACAGTGCGCGGGAAGAAGGAAAACTTAGAGGTTAGTTCGGTTGTTATAAGGTGTTAAAGAATCAGCGTGACGATGCCGTGTTCGACGCGCGTAAGTGGTTTAACATAAGCCTGCGGTTGGAGGGACAAAAAGTTGTTCTTAGCTGATATTTCGCTTCTAAATATAACAGCTGTAGAATCGGTAGATGTGTAGTGAGGTGTTCGCTGGTGTTTCTTCAATGCTTTTTTTACTGTCCTGTGCATTGCGTGTACCAAAGGTGGTTGCCTGCATTCCCTCAATAAATTCTATTTTTATCTGAATTACGTTACTAGAGAAGAACAAGTTTTAACGGTGTTGGATCTGGAGGCCAATCCCAATTGCTGTCCCCCAGATTTTTGGACTTTGCCGTTGGGTGCGGGAGTTTGCCGAGGTTGAAGAGGACGTTGAGGAGAAAACTGGAGGTTTATTTACATTATTTACAGTGAGAGGACCAAGAAATTAAGTTAAGTCATTACGGGCCGGCAGCAACTCAGACGCTGCGGCCAGTGGCAAGATGCTCGAAAGAGATGAAGGAATGCTCCCTTGCTCCTCCCGATCTCTGGCTTTGAGCCCTTCAGTGTCTCGAAGTCACGTCACGTTCGGCCAATCGGCGAGCCCGCTCAGGTGACGCCATTTTCGGCCAGTCGGCGAGCCCGCTCAGGTGTCGTCATTTTCGGCCAATGGCAGGCGCCCATGCGATTGTGTCACACCCGGCGGAGAGGGTCGCTCCCTGGGCCCCACTTGTCCGAGGACTTACTTCTCTCTGCGGTATTGCCTTCCCGGTCTGCAACTACCGTCACCAAGGCGGACGGGGGGGGGGGGGGGGATTACTGCCAGGGCTTCACGGTGCATTACAGCCGTCTTACCTCGGGACCCACGTTACCTGGAACAGTGCCAGGCTCTCGCTTCACTTTCGGGAAGAGTCAAGCAGTGAATAGCTCCAACTGCGGCACACGAGGTGGGGGACGCCAACTCGTTTGCACGTCCCGTGCCTCGGGAACGGGGTAGATGTGCTTCTGCGCTCCTTAATTTGCTGTGACGCGATTCGATGCGGTCTGGTGAACTCGAAGGAGGCTCAGGAATAGGTCCCGTATCTAACAACGGTATCCTTGAGACGAAGCATAGTCAGCGGTCTTGTTCATCTAAAGTAGAATATATTTGTACGAATACTAATACTTGTGGCTGCACGTAGCATTGGTTATTTTATAAATTGCGTCTGTCATGCACTTCTTCCTAAAGTGCACTAGCAATTTACCATTTGAGCAATAAGACACGCAGTTATCGTTAACACTTCTGTTTGAAAAGCAGCTTTTGATAGGGGCGAAATGCACTGATACTCTATCAATCGCACTGCACGGTCCCTGCACGGTCCCTGCACGGTCCCTGCACGGTCCCTGCACGGTCCCTGCACGGTCCCTGCACGGTCCCTGCACGGTCCCTGCACGGTCCCTGCACGGTCCCTGCACGGTCCCTGCACGGTCTCTGCACGGTCCCTGCACGGTCCCTGCACTGACCCTGCACTGACACTGCACTGTCACTCGGCGGCACTGTGCCAAAACTGGGCTGATACTGGGCTGGAACTGCTCTGAGGCTGCTCTGAAACTGCACAGAGGCTGCTCTGAAACTGCACAGAAGCTGCTCTGAAACTGCACAGAGGCAGCACTGCACCTGCACTAACACTGTTCTAACACTGCTTTAACTGTGGTAACACTGCTGTAACTGCTCTAACACTGCTGTAACACTTGACTAACACTGATTTAACGGCTGTAACACTGCTGTAACTCCTAACTAACACTGCATTAACCGTGCACAAACATACCCGCTGTGGTTGCTTTGTGGCTATGGTGTTGGGCTGCTAAGCACGAGGTCGCGGGATCAAATCCCAGCCACCGCGGCCGCATTTCGATAGGGGCGAAATGCGAAAGCACAGGTGTACTTAGATTTAGGTGCATGTTAGATCCCCAGTACATGTTAGAACCCCGCAGTACATGACCGGGGTTGTTGGAGAAATATGGGAGAGGCCTTTGCCCTCCAGTGGGCATAACCAGGCTGATGATGATGATCATGATAGATCTCCAGGTGGTCTAAATTTCCAGAGCCCCCACTACAGCGTGCCTCGTAATCAAAGTTGTTTTGGCAAGTAAAACCCCATAATTCATTTTTTAAGTACTCTAAGAATTTACGATTTGAGCAATAAGAAATGTCGTTGTGCAAAAAAAAAATGTCGGCGAAATGCAAAACACACCAGTGTATTAGCTGTATCCATGTTAAATAAGCCCCGGTGGTCAAAATGAATCCGGAGTCGCCCACTTCGGTGTGCCTTATAATGAGCTCGTGGTTTTCATACGCAGAACTCCACATATTAATAAATTTTTCTCTAAATAATCATATAATAAACAGTGAGGTCCCGGTTACTTGCGAGCAGAATTGCAGCGTGCTCAGTCATTATAAACTAAATGTCGCGATATTCCTGCAGCGTCACAGTCTAATGTAACATTACAGGTGCATGCAACGTAACGCTCTACGCCTTCGAAGGAAAAATAAAGCTTGCAAAGAATTTGTCCGCTTGCAGAGGAACAGTGAGGTTGTGGCGAAGTATTCCGCAAACATTTTTTTCTGCTCTATGACTCGTTTTTCTTGCTCACGTGAACGGTCACATTGCAATGAGCCGCTCAGCATATTTACTGACTCGAGGCTGCTGATCGCACCTTTCATGAAATGGTGTGAGACTTTTGTAGAAGTAATTCTGCTGTTTTCACTTGCCACGTACGCCTGTTTCTGTCTAGGTGTTCGACTTCGTCGGAAAGCTGCTGCAGGCCCTGGAAAAGAGCACCGACATCTCTTGCCTAATCTTGGATGCCTCCTTTTCCTCTCACCGGTGCGGTTCAAGCTTCAAACGAATGCTTGCCAGACCTTCAGCTCCTCCCGACGTGACTGTAATTTGCCACAACCACAATTACCGCACGAAGTCAAACATGGTGTTCGGAGCCCTCATTACCAACAAAACAGTGACCAAGCTCACCGTTGAGGGCTTCAAATTGGGTGTCTTGGATTCTAAGTCACTCTCGAAGTTCCTTGCCACCAACAATACCATTCAGGAGATGACACTCGTTAGTATTGAGTGGGACTTGAGGAAACAAAAAACTCAGGTGAGGATGACTTCCGCCAGTTTTCAACTTGTTGAGTACCACAAGCTGGAAGTTCCTATTGTGTCAGCACAATTTAAAATTTCCATCGCGTGATGTCTTCATAGGTGCAAACTAAGGATAACACTTTCTTTCTTATATTGATGACTAGAGTTCTGAATATGCGGACATTATGATTTTAAAGTAAATATATAAAAGCGGCTAAAAAAGGAGAGCAATTTTTCTCACTGTCAATGTTCACTTTGTGGGAGAAACGTTTTCAAAAAAGTGTTTCTTCATTGGACCTTCGGTAGTTAATCGGTGCCGCAAAATATTTTTAGGCCCTCGTATTCCCGCTGCTGCGCCTATATATTGTCTCATGTGTGCCCTTAGGTTTTTCTTGCGGTTTGGTGGCCCTATCAACCGGTTAATTAGCGACCAAGAACACGTCAAATAAATTAATAAGACCAATGCTCACAATGGTCTTCAAATTTACTACTTGAATCGCCAAGACGTGGGCTCATTCACGCGCATAACTACCATACTCATAGGCGTCGCCTTAATGTACACGAGTAACTTCTATAATCAAGCTCATCCAGCTTACCACAATCGCTGATATGGTATGATCTGGTCACTTGCGTCTACAATGTGAATATCGTGCCCCTGCTGTCCTATTGCCCCACTGAAGGTATAAGCGCAGCCTACTAATCTCTCTAAGATGCCAGAAGGCTGTGCCTATAATCTCGGTCAGCAAATATCTCTGGCACGAATGACAATAATCTCTCCTTGAGGCGAAAGAGACCAAATTTGAACGAGTGCATTTCAAAGAATGTTTTGAAAGACCTTATTTGTGATCAGATGTTTATGCAAGAGAACCTTTAGATATTCCATATTCGGCGTTTCGTCCATTAAGTGTTTGACGAAAAGGAGTCTTCACGAGAATCACTCATTGAATGAAAATTTTAAGAATAAATTTAAGTGTTAAAGACAACCTCTGCTTTAAAATACAGTCACTCTTGCATCAACGGCGCTACGCGCTAGCTACTCTTCCGCTTGGCTTTTGCTAAGACATTTTATGACTGCAAGTGATTTTATGACCTTTTTGACGTGATCAAACTTGTTGCTATGGTATCTTTCGAGGTATCTCGAAATGAGGTGGTAAAACATGTCTGACAAAAAGTAATAGTGAGGATCTGTCGGCATGGACTTTATTTTTACCAAGCCTCTATTTTCGCAATGCAAGTCATTGTGCACTCCTTTTTTGACTGCAGTGTAGTGGCATTTACAAGATTGGTACGCATCTTGATTTCAGTTTAAGCCGCCTTTGCTGCCATTATCATCTATTAATCCAATGGTCCGGCCTTTTCAAACACTTCTACTTGGACGACACTGGTTGGTACTCGCCGCCTGCGGAGACAATAAGCCTTGTCAATGAATAAGTCTTGTGAGTCAATAAGTATTGTCAATAAAAAAGTCATGACATAAGACTATAAGTCAATTTGTGCGTGAATTCGTTATCCAGGCTAACTGTTCTTACAGATGTGGATAAATGCCACCAAAATATCAATTTCTAATTGACTATGAAGGTTCTGCAAGTCACTTATCCTACTGAAACTACACCATACATCTAATTACAGCAATGAAAAGGGAGCGTTACCTATCGGTGATATTCTGGCTGCACAGGCAACAGATGCAAGCGGACATGTTAGGAGCTGAAAGAACCCACAACAGCTGCTACTTATGCTCATCGAACACAAGAATATAAGTCGCAAACTTTCTAAATACCATGTATGCGAAAGCTGACCGAAAATTTAATGACTTTGTAAGATATCCGTAATTTGCGAATGCAAATCACGAACATCCCGAATTAAAACACGTTTTCTCAAAATGCAAGACATATGTAAACTTCTACAACATATGAGAGGGATTTATTTCGCTACTTTTTATTCTTGATTTCTAGGTTTGCTATGGGTTCCTGAAGGTTAACGTTTGTTACAGATAGTTTCCGGCATGATGAATATTCCAAAATATGTATTCTGCCTATATGCGAGAATGTTTTTACAAAATTTTTTATCTGTCATCTGAGTTTTTTTTGAAGTACACATGCAAGGCTTTGTGGACTCTGTAAATGGAATGCACTTCACAGCTGCGTGTTTGTGTTGTAAGAGAGTAGAGTTGAGCCTCAGCATGCAGCTTTTGCTCAGCTACTCGCATTCCTAGAACAAATGTACTACGTCTGATAATTTATAGAGATGAATCAAGAACTAATTCTTCTGTCTAACATTTTGTATTCCGACAAGCAGAAGATCAGGTGGCACGCTGACCATTTGGCAGGTGGCCTCAGACAAGCAAAGTCACTCCGGCGCCTCGCTCTGGGATCTGACTTTTCTGCTGCCGAGATTCGTTGTATCATCGAAGCCACTCAAGTATGTGAGTCTCTGAAAGAGTTGAACTTTTCGGTTATCCTTGAGTACGATGTTGAGCCGATATCTGCTGCGCGTCAGGAGATGACCAACAACTGGAAGATCACAATTGGACAGTGAGTAATTTGATTACTTCTCTACGTTATCGAGATTGCATAGCCTGCAAGGGGATTCCGGTGCTCAGAGTAAAAAAGCTTGTGTATGCTGTTTGCCTGAAGCAATACGAGCAGCAAGTGCGTGAATGAACCGCTCAGTTATTGTTGGCTATATTAATCTAGAAATAGTCTATATATAAACAGACGAATTACAACTACATTTTTTACCATGTCACGATGGAAAGAAATCTTAACTTATGTGGAAGCTTTGAAGTTGAATGTTTCATTGAAGCGATATTATTGAAGACAGTGTCATACTCGCGTGTCATCGACGTTGGCGCAGAACAGCAGCACTGGCAACGCACAGTTTGTTTTCTTGTTATCATAGATTCCTGATAACCTTAAGTTCAAGGCCCGCATTCAAAGCACACTGTGTGCCATCATTCATTAGGTAACTGTTATTCTACAGAACCTTATCGGCTTGCGTTGTGACAGTGTTCAAAACATACGCATAGGCTGTGCAGAAAATCATGCCTTCCTTGCATCAAAAAAGGGGTCTATTAAGCTTAAACTAAAACGAGACTCCGTAAATAGCTGCTGTTGCGCGTGGTCCGAGGTTCGAGAACGCGCCGTCTCCTTCTTTGTCGTTCTAGTTCCAAAAAAACTACCCTGGTTGCAGAAGTTACCGAAAAGTTTGGTTCCAGCACGTACAAGTGTTGAACGGCCCGTTTAACCGCAGATCCACCCGGTACTCTAAAGGTACATGATCTTGTCTTGCCGATCCTTCCTCTATGGAGCACCTCTATTCAAACAAAATTCAATAGTTGCCAGGGCTTGTTTGACTTTTGTAGAAGTACGAGGTCGCTTTTGTTAATTCTGCCGAACGAGGTCGCTGACTTGGGGCTGCGCATTGTTAACACAGAAAGTTATTCATTTACCAATGCTCCCAGGAAGTTCGCGTTTTGAGCAGCGGAGCTGTTTTGAGTTGAGCCTTCGCCGTTCATTGTCCGGTGTAACGCAGGGGGGCAGGTTCCGGAGTTGGTATTTTCTCCCAAACGCGGGGCGCATGCCCACTATGGTGGATTGGCCAAGAGGCACCTCAGTCCCTACTACTCTATCGGTCTCCTTACCATTCTCTTCCTCTCTTTGCTGTTGGCGTTTTCCGGTACTGTTTATATATATACACAGGCACACGCACGCGCACTCGCATATACACATACACACACACACATATATATATATATATATATATATATATATATATATATATATATATATGTTGTAATGAAGCAGACGCGCCCCTGTGTATGTGCCGTCTGAAGAGGACGATGAAGGGCCAGGTCGTTATCGCGAGCGAGCCCCGTGCTACGGACAGCCCTTGCAGTGCATTGATTTACCTAGCGTTCCACAACGTTGTGAATAACTATAAACCTCGTTCGCATTTAGTGGAGGTTGCTGAGGTCCTTCGCCTCGTCCTGGAGCTTCGCACTCGAAACCTGCCAACGAGATCGCCTTGCACTATGCCTGATCCCACAACCTCGTTGCCTGCACCACCGGTTGCGCCGGCGTCGCTCGTCAACGCGACGCACCCATTTTCAGTGGGACCGCCGAACAGGACGTGGAAGACTGGCTGTCATCGTACGAACATGTAAGTGCCCATAACAAATAGGATGACCAGCCTAAGCGGACCCACGTGCCGTTATACCTAGATGACGTAGCCAAAGTTTGGTTCTTCAACAACGAATCAGACTTTACAAGCTGGTCCGCGTTTAAGACTCTGTTTGCTGAAGTGTTTGATAGCCCACCAGCGTCTACGCCAGCATGCACAGCAGCCTGGAGAGACATTCCCCAGCTACATCGAGGATGTTCTCGATTTGTGCAAGCGGGTAAATCCGAACATGTCACAGGATAACAAGATCAAACACATCCTCAAGGGCATCGAAGACAGCGCATTGCAGATGTTGCTGGACAAAAGCCCAAGTAGCGTATCCGTCCTCATTAACCTCTGCCAGAGCTTTGACGAGCTGCGCCGCCAATGTTCCATCGCCCACCAGAACATTCAGCACGCCGATTCCGCCTCGAGCATCGCGGTTTCTGCCGAAATAACCAACTCGACCCTCTCACAGCATATCAGAGAGTTTATTCGTGAAGAGGTGGCCAGGCAGCTCTCGCTGCTGCCTCACAGTGACACGCCTACCGCAGCTTTGCCTCCAACGCTGCAGCAAGCCATCTGAACTGAGATATCTGAAGCGCTTCCTGCAGATCCTACAGCGCCCCCCCCCCCCCCATGCAATCCTATGGGTGCTCCGCTGACGCATACCAACTTGACCACTCACCCTACGTCGCTGCCTCTCAGTTATGCAGCCGTGGTTGCACGGCCACCTGCGCAAACAGCTTCCTTTTCATCGCTCATGCGTCCGGATTCCTTTCCGGTTGCACGACCGCCACCACAGTTTTTTCGTCCCACCATCCCACAACGCCATCGATCCTGCTCTTTCCCCATCTCATCGCCGCCAACTTCTCGCTCTCCTTCACAAGTTTGTCTCTTCTTTCGACTGTCATCAGACATCGCTGGGCCGTGCCACCATTGTTTCTCACTCCATAGACACCGCTTCCCACTCCCCCTTGCGACGGAACCCGTATCATGCCTCCACCGAAGAGCGCTGAATCATCACGGAGCAAGTGGACGACATGCTCAAACGTGAAGTCATCCGTAGCTTTCTAAGTCCTTGGTCTTCACCTGTCCTATTGCTGAGAAAAAAGGATGGCTCAATTCGCTTTTGCGTCGGCTACAGACGCCTAAACAAGATAACGAGGAAAGACTTTTATCCTCTGCCTTGAATCGATGACGCTCTAGACTGTTTAAAAGGTGCAGAATACTTCCGTTCCTTTGATCTCCGCTATGGGTACTGGCAAGTTCCAATGGCCGAGCCTGAACGTCTGAAAACCACATTCGTTACATCCGATGGCCTCTACAAGTTCAACGTCGTGCCCTTCGGGTTGTGCAACGCGCCTGCTACGTTTAAGCGTATGATCGACACCCTCCTTCGTGCCCACAAATGGAAGACCTGTTTATGTTACCTAGGCGACATCGTCTTCTCAACCGATTTTCCGACACACCTCGCTCGCCTGCATGACGTTCTGACCTGTCTCGAATCTGCTGGCCTACAGCTTAACCTCAATAAGTGCCGTTTCGCTGCAAGAAACCTAACCATATTGTGTCACGTTATCTCAAAAGATGACGTTCTCCCGTACCCAAACAAGCTCCACGCCATTGCAGACTTCCCGACGCCCACGTCTATCAAAACCCTCAGAAGTTTTATTTGCTTATGTTCCTATTTTCGTCGCTTCGTACGCAATTTCGCACCCATCATGGCACCTTTGACAAGTTTACTTTTTGCCAGTAACGGCATATCAGCGTGGTCACCTGAATGTGATGCAACGTTTCGGCAGTTGCACCACTTGTTGACCTCACCACCGATACTTCGCCACTACGACCTTGACGCTCCCACGGAAATCCATACTGACGCCTGCAGAGTTGGTTTTGGCGCGGTCTTAGCGCAACGGAAAGCTGGCTATGATGAATACGTCGTCGCTTAAGCGAGCTGGGCTCTAAAGAAAGCAGAAATAAATTACTCCTTCACAGAAAGAGTGTCTAGCGATCATCTGGGCACTAAACAAGTTTCGCCCATAGCTTTACGGCCGTTCTTTCGCCGTTGTTACTGACCACCATGCCCTTTGTTGGCTTTCTTCCTTCAAAGACCCGTCTGGACGCTTAAAACATTGGGCGCTTCGCTTGCAAGAGTACCACATCCACGTCATGTCTTTGTCAGCTTCCTCGTCCACCCTGTCTCCGTTCACTATCACTGACGTGCTCACAGAGCAGCGCGAGGACCCAACCCTTACATTGTTACTTGACTACCTTGCAGGAAGACGAAGGGCCGTGCCGTGATCTCGAGTGAGCCCCGTGCTACGGACAGCCCTTGCAGTGCTTTGATTTACGTAGCGTTCCAGAAAGTTGTGAATGACAATAGACCTCGTCGCAATGTGTGTGTGTGTGTGTGTGTGTGTGTGTGTGTGTGTGTATATATATATATATATATATATATATATATATATATATATATATATATATATAGCGCGAGGTCGCGGGATCGAATCCTGGTTACGGCGGTCGCATTTCGATTGGGGCGCAATGCGGAAACACCTGTACTTAGATTTAGGTGCACGTTAAAGAACCCCAGGTGGTCGAAATTTTCGGAGTCCCCCACTACGGCGTGCCTCATCAGAAAGTGGTTTTGCCACGTAAAACCCCATAATTTAATTTTTACGTCAGGAAACAGGTGGGTTGCAGTCGCAGTGGACTACGCGAGCCGCTATGCCGTACCCCGCGCTCTTCCGACCAGTTGCGCAACTGATGTCGTGGACTTCCTCCTGCATGATATCATTTTGATTCATGGTGCTCCGCGTCAATTGCTAACAGACCATGGCCGTACGTTCTTAGCCAAAGTCATTGACGACATCATGCGTGCCTGCTCAATACAGCATAAATTTACCACCTCCTACCACCTTCAAACGAACGGCCTCACTGATCGTTTGAACCGCACCCTTACAGACATGCTATCTAAATACGTTTGAAACAACTACCGTGACTGGGACCAGGCTCTACCTTACATTGCATTTGCGTATTAATCTTCCTGTCTCGAAACTGCTGGCTTTTCGCCTTTTTACATCTTGTATGGCCGTGAACCGACGCTACCATTGGACACTGTGCTTCTGTCCACCACAGCTTCAACTAGCGGTTAAGCCCGTGATGCTATCACCCATGTTGACCATGCTCGCCAACCTGCGCGCACTCGCCTGCAAGTCTCTCAAGGCAAGCAAAAGCAACGCTGTGACCTCCGTCACCATGCTGTCCATCTTGTGCCCGGCACCATCGTGCTGCTTTGGTCACCATCACGTAAAGTTGGCCTTTGTGAAAACTGCTTTCCTGCTACACAGGCCCATATCGCGTCCTTCGCCAAGTAACCGATGTCACCTACGAAATCGCTCTAACCACGGCCACTACGTCCTCCACTGTGACAACCAGTGACATTGTCCACGTCGCGCGACTCAAACCCTACAACTCTTCACGAGCCTTGGATTTTTAACAGCACCGTGACGGCGCTTTTGCCGCTGGGAGGTAGTATTACGATATCATCGAGCGATGCTCAAGGGACGAGCAAACGCGACAACGACGACGAAAGGGGTCTGTGCCTTTGGCGCGAGCGAGTGTCGGCCTGGCGATCTGGCTCCTGTGTAAATAGCCTGTATACAGCCTCTTTAATCTGTGTCTTTCCACACGCAACAATATCTATAGCGGCTCCAGAGCCACCGAAGTCCTCCATAAAGAAAGCAACAAAATCCCAATAAAGAAAGCCGTCAGGCAGGGAGATACGATCTATCCAATGGTATTCATATCGTGTTTACAGGAGGTATTCAGAGACTTGGAGTGGGAAGAATTGGGTATAAAATTTAATGGAGAGTACCTTAGTAACTTGCGATTCGCCGATGATATTGCCTTGCTTAGTACCTCAGGGGACCAATTGCAATGCATGCTCACTGACCTGGAGAGGCAAAGCAGAAGAGTGGGTCTAAAAATTAATCTGCAGAAAACTAAAGTAATGTTTAACAGTCTCGGAAGAGAACAGCAATTTACAATAGGCAGCGAGGCACTCGAAGTCGTAGGGGAATACACCAACTTGGGGCAGGTAGGGACAGCGGATCCGGATCATGAGACTGAAATAATCAGAGGAATAAGAATGGGCTGGGGTGCGTTTGGCAGGCATTCTCAAATCATGAACAGAAGGTTGCACCTATCCCTCAAGAAAAAAGTATATAACAGCTGTGTCTCACGTATGCGGCAGAAACCTGGAGGCTTGCGAAAAGGGTTCTGCTTAAATTGAGGGCGACGCAACGCGCTATGGAAAGAATGATGGGTATAATCTTAAGGGATAAAAAAAAGCAGATTGTATGAGGGAGCGAACGCGAGTTAATGTCATCTTAGTTAAAATCAAGAAAAATAAATGGGCATGGGCTGGACATGTAATGAGGAGGGAAGATAACCGATGGTCATTAAGGGTTACGGACTTGATTCCAAGGGAACGGAAGCGTAGCAGGGGGTGGAAAAAATTTAGGTCGGCGGATGTGATTAAGAAGTTTGCAGGGACAACATGGCCACACTTAGTAAATGACCGGGGTATTGGGAGTAGTATGGCAGATGCCTTTGCCCTGCAGTGGGTGTAACCACGCTGATGATAATGATGATAAACTTCTTTGGTTGTGGAAAGTAGGTAAGAACGGGCAGCTTGGCTCGATCAGGAAGGATGCCGTCTCGCGATACAACATGGCCAAGAATAGTGAGCTTTCAGGCGCCGAAACGACATTTTTCAAGTTGAGTTGAAGTTCTACGTCAGTAAAGCATTTCAGAACGTGCCCGAGACGGCTGAGATGTGTTCGGAAGTGAGCGGAAAAGACAACTACGTCATCCAGCTGGCATAGACATGTGTTTCATTTGAGGCCGCTTAAAATATTATCCGTCATCCCCTCAAAAGTGGCTGAAGCGTTACACAGGCGGAAAAGCATTATGATGATTTCGTATAATCCGTCAGGTATGAAAAAATGTCGTTTTAGGTTGAAGAGCTGTTGCAAAAGGGACTTGCCGGTATCCGGAACGTAAATCCAGCGAACTACGATCGCAGCAAACAGTCGAGGGTGCCATCGATGCGCGGTAACGGGTAAACCTCCTTGTACGTTATCTTGTTCAAATACCGGTAGTCGATGCAGAACCGAATATACCTATCGTTATAATGAGAATGACTGGTTACACCCAGGGACTGTTTGAAGGCTGCACAACGGCACGCTTGCGCATGTCCGCAACCTGGTAATCAATGACACGGCATTCAGTGGTTGATACACGGTAAGGGCGGTGCCGTAGAGGTGCACGACTGCCGGTATCTATCCAGTGAAGAAAGGTCGATGTGCTGTCCAAACCAGAAGCACGGCTGTCGAAAGAAGCGCGGAACTTCTGCAGGAGAACGAGAAGCTGGCTTAGTTCTGAAGATGATGTTTCATCGTCGATGGAGCTGTGGGAAACGTCGAGGAGTGACTGATCAACCGCAGGGTCAAAAGCAAGTGCGTTAAGGTCTGTAGAAGCAGAAGCGGCAGGAGCGTCAAAGATGCAAAAGGTGTCGACAAGTTGACCGTGGCCTAGGCATTCACCATAATATAACGGTAAAGGGCGCGCCGTGGGATTGTCGACGACCATTTTCGCGACGCCACTGCGAAGAGTAAGGAGAGCAAAGGGTAGCGGAGAAGATTTGCGGAGAATGAGCGCTTCAGAGGGCGTAAAGAGAAGAGTGCCATCAGAAATATTGGCGCATGACACAGGCACAAGCATGGAAAGCACGGAAGGTCGGCATTGTCTTCGGACACAGTTTATCACTAGAAGGGCGGTTTTCGATTGTCTCAATGTTAGGAAGTGCAGAAAGTTAGACTTCGGCGTGACAACAGTCAATAACGGCGTTATTATTTGCAAGGATGTCCCAGCCTAACATAACGTCTTGTTAACACGAGCGCATCACGACGAATTCGAAGGTATACAGTAGTCCTTTAACGAAGACGAGAGCAGTAAAGGCAGCGAGAAGCGTAACATCTTCAGTTTTCTAGGTTCGAAGGGAGAAGTCGAAGAGAGTCGTCAAAACCTTTCGTAGTGTGTGACGGAGTTCGGCGGGAATTAAGAACACGCCAGCTCCTGTATCCACAAGTGCCAGGATGGCAATTTCTTCGACAAACATGTCATATACAGTGGCTGGAGAGGGACGGGGACTTGGGCATTGTGGCGTGGATGCGGATCCTGCCTCGGGAGCTGCAGCCATCAGTTGTCCGGCTCAGTGGACATGGTACTGCACCACATCGGAGAAAGTGAATGATGTGAAGATGGTGAGCGGCGGGTAGACGCGGTTGGACGGTCAGAGAATTAGGAAGCGGTATGAAGGTTAGAAGGCGAAGAGGAAAACTGAGCGTGGAAAGGTGGCGCTCACTGGATCTTCGGGAAAGGAAGCATTGAACTACGGCAATGGCGTGCCACGTAGTTCACGTGCCACGTAGCATCACCACAAGCAAAACATATTGGACGGTCATTGAAAGTGCACCGCTGGTGGGGGTAAGGTCCGAGTCGGGGTTGAGGAGTCGCAAAATGCTGTCGGCCTGGTAGCGCCATATGAGAAAAATTCTGTCGGTCGGCAAGTGACATAGTAGGAAAATGCTTCTGAAATGCGGTCGATGGATGGAGGGTGGCAAGAGCGTTTGTGGACGAGATCAGGCAACTGCTTCAGCGTACGTGAGAGGTCCACTGACTGGTCTGCTCACGGGTTGGAAGAACGGCTTCAGAAATTTGCTCTTGAATGCAACCGCGGATCGTAAGTGGCAAAACGGGTGGTGGTTTCCGGATCGAATACATCAAAGATAGCTGGTGAGCGACCTCTGCTCGAACGAACGCCTGAATTTTCAGGAACAGAGAAGCATGGTTGGCGATTTCAAGACTTGACAGAGTAGACGTGCGTAGTGGGATTTCAGGTGTGAAGTAGTTGCCTGTGCAACTAACCGTAAATCTAACACAATTGGATGACATTGATGACAGTGTGAGGACTCTTCAATATTAACATTTAAAACACGTCGTCCTCAATACCCTTAATTATGTGTTTGTTCTTCACTTCCTCTGACAAGGACACGTCACACTCCTTTGCAAATGTCAACACTGTTCTCGATTTAGCTCGTGAAATTTCTCTGACCTCTTGTGATCGTGTACGCAAACGTTCTACACGAAGCTTTCGGACTGCTGGCCAACGGAAAACTTGTCTGAAGCTGGTCCTGAAGACCAACACGAAGTGAGGTCGGCTTCATGGTTTAGAAACCATAGTTTTCCAACGTCCGTAAGATACAATGCGACGTTTCTCAACTTGGTATCATCGTCCCACTGGTTATGGGCACTCACTTGCTGATAAGAGGAGATCCAATCATCAACTTTGTCATCTATGCCGGAGAGGGTAAGGGATCTCCCTGACGCACCGCACCAGCACAAACCAGGGTGGGTGGCGCCGTTGGAAGAGGGCATGAGTTGTCAGGCTTGATGGAGGGTAGAGTGCGCCTCCGAATTTCCAGGGTGGTCGAAACTCAGCACTTCCACAACTTGATAATAGATTTATTATCAGCGGACGCAGGCGAATGGGTAACAGTCACCAGCGTTCTACCATGGGCAGAAACCACGAGGTCATATTGTTAGCAATGCTGCGGAGGCGCAGGCCTCTTTTGTTTGTTACAATGTGTGCGTGTGTGTGTGTAATCAGAATATGGGCTTGCGTTTACTGAGTCCAGGAGACACGGCGATGCAGCCTTGGCACAGTCGACGTTTATGATGCGCCCACACAAACTTGATGATTATACTATACAGATGATCGAGTGCACAATAAATGCTGAAGCTGGCAAGAGAGTGGCAGCGCCGACGTTGCACAAACGCCTCGCTTCGAGAGCGAGAAGGGCAATGAAAGCTCTAGCCGACGGAAGTCGTTATCACCGAGGATCGAGAACGGGAAACGCAAGCCAAGCGCCTGCGAAGGCAAGTCAACCCCCAGCTTTGAGATTAGGAGGCCAAGCAGAGCCGTCGAAGCAGAGAGATTCCTCCCGGGGGGAGGTGCCGATTAACGGTTCAAGAGCGCACTCCTCGACCGGGAGTGCGGCCATAGCTGCAAGCCGTGTAATAGACTGCGTTTCGATCACAACCTCACGCAAGTCAAGAGTGCACAATCCAGAACCGAAGCTAGAATCTAGCAAAATGAGGACAGTCAGACAAAATAATTTCATGAAAATCGTGCTCAACACGAGTTCAAACTTGAGAAAACGACTACCAGTTTCGCTGTTTTAACAGCTTTCACTGCTTGGATCTGGCTTTACCTTTCAATCATTGTTCCCGCATGGATAGTATATGACGACTATTTACTGTAATCTCACTGAGTGTTAGGTCGGCAAGTGCAGATATTCGCCTTACAATGAGAAAGTGAGGCGGGAAGAGAGGGTCCAGATCACGGCAGTCGCTATAAACGTGTGTGATTGGCCTGGAACTGATCACAGCTACTACTTCAGTTTGGGTTGTTTGTAGCGGTTCTCCGTAAGAAATGCCTTGCCAATGCATTTCGTCAATGTCAGTTTCACAGACCTGATAAGTGTCTCGCAGAAATCGCCCGCCACGGTGCATGATCGGCGATAAATTTCCGCTTTATGTTATGGTTAGCGATGCAGTTATAAACTTCGTTTCTGAATGATTTCCGCAATATTGAAAGCTCTCTAGCTCTTTATGAATGCGACAGCTTTTTCAGAATATATAACAGAAGGAAGTACCCGCGATGACACAGAGCGTCGGAAAGCGCTGAGAAAACTTGTTGCGGTGATGCCTTCGACTAGTTCGAGGTGAACAGCTGTAATCACGGCACACGTGAACAGCCAAATATACACTTCGGCGTAGTCATCTAGATGGTTAACGTAGAGGGGACCAGCGAAATCTAGTCTGGGGACTTGAAAGGGCTCCGATCTTTCAGGTTGGAATGGTGCAGTTACTTCAGAGAAAGGTCTGTCGTTGTGGCATTGGCACATGATGAATCCTGTGATGAAGTTCTCGACTACCTACCGTTCTGGTAATATCCATAAGTGTTCCCTTATTGGTACAAGTGTATCAAGAACTCCGGCATGAAGAAGTTGCCGATGGTGTTACACAACGAGGGGAGCTCGCAGTAGTGGTGGTCCATTGGTTGGATATTTTTCGTCGCAGGATTTCTTGCTGAGTTGTAGGCGTTTTGCGACTCGTAGAACTCCCTTGTCGAGAAAGCAGGTCAGGTCACGAAGGGGTAAATACTTTATATGCTGAGCTCCTTTAAAGGCATGGTCAATTTATTGCGAGAAGGCTGACCTTTGAACCTTTCTTTTATTCAGTATAGTTCGGTGGCTTGCAATTCTTCGGCATTCAGGGCTCCCCGTGAAACTTCTCCAGCTTCGAGGCAAATCGTGGTATCCAAAGTTTAACACGGTGCAGCTGCAGTTTGTATTTGTGTTGTATCTGTGAATATCCATGATTAGTGGTTCGGTTTGCATAGCGATTTGCAAAGATGATGCCCGATAAGGACTTTCCTCTCTGACACTTGGTGAGGGATCGGTCGAGTTTCGCCTAGGGTGTGCTGGCCATTCATTCTCCTAACTATTAAGGCAATGGTGTCTTGCCCACAGGATATTGTTGTCAATTTATGGGCGGAGACGTCGCTCGTAAAAAAAAAAATGTAAGATTATGCTTTCCATGGCAATGCCTCCGCAATGTGATATTTGTTCTGCTCTGAATCTCCGTTATGCAATGCCGAATAAAGTTTTTTCATCGGTTAGGATCCCTGGTAATTCAGTACGCTGCAGTCATTGAATTAGTCCAAAACTGCGCTGATGTTCCCTCAGCTAGGTCTTGACGCACATACTGGTACATTCGTTCAAAGACGAGAATGGCTAGCAGTTCGAGTCTGGAAAGGCTTGCCTCCTTGATTGGCGCCAGCCTGTACTTGCACAAGACTATAGTTGAGCTGTTCTTATTTTCTGCAGTGTAACTGTAGCAAACGGTTCCGCAGGCTGACAATTACTGACGTCAGCGAAGAAAAGCCTTGCGTATTTGTCACCAAGTGCATGTATGCCCTATTGGTATAACCGGAGAATTTCAGCATCCCAGAGCTGTGGAAGTTCATTGCAGCGATTCTTCCAATCGTGTAGAGCGTCCAGTGGCAGTTCTTCTTCCCAGTCAACTGCTTTCCTCTTAAGATTTTCGGAAAAGATCTTGATCCTCATTGTGGAAAGGGTCGGCATGCTTAGAGCGTCGTATAGGCTAGAAGTCGTCTGTAGTATGAACCACTTGGTATCGGTTCTTTGTTGAACAAACTCCATAGTGCTTCCGGGCCTAAACGAAAATACGTCGGGGTGAAAATGTCATACAATTCACAGGACTTTCAGTACTCCTGTAAGTTGTCTGAGAAACAACTCAGGAGGCTGCATCGATTGTGTGCTGAGAACGCGTTCGTCGTTCGAAGTCCATTTTCGGAGCTTCATGGATGCACTTGCGAATGCCTCAGTGGTTTCCAACCACAGCTTGGACGTGCTTACGACGAAGTCCACTTCTGTTAAAATGTCGTCGAGATATATAGGACCCCACAGTCTTTCTGTATTTTTGGAGTAACCGACAACATTTGCTCAAGATGATGACGGTTGGTCGCCGTCCAAAAAGGACTAATGGTCGTGCCGAATAGTACTCTGGCCATGCGCCTTATGCGAACGTTAGAGAACGGTTGACCTGGCCTGGGCTCTTTCTCCAATCACAGGTATCGTAAAGCTTCTTGGCCTGTGCTGGCGACGCTTCTTTGCAGAAACACGTCTTTGACGTCTGCTACTAAAGCAATGCAATGTTTTCTGAAGCGAAGTAGGAACCCTATGAGATCAGCAGTGCGGCTTGGTCGGCACTACAGGCTGTTGTTAAGCGAAAGTTCCTGTTTTCCATGGGAGAAAGCATCGAAGATCACTCTTAAGCTTGTTGGATTATCCTCGCGGATTACTGCATGGTGTTGCATGTAATACACTGTGGCTTTTTTTGCTCATTTCATTCTAGGCTACACCATCGTTAGTATATTTGCGTATGACAGCATTACATTCTCGCAGAAGCTGAGGGTATCGCCGAAGTTCTCGAAGTTGAGGTAAACGCTTCCTTGATTTGGCTCGAATGTTGTGGTTGTGGATTTTCTGTTTTCATATACATATACATTTCTGTGTACATATACATATGTACACACAGTGGAGAAGACGCGCGTATGAGACACGATTTAAATGATAGAACCACGGCCTTAAAAAGTGCTACGTAGTTCTTACGCATTCCTCTTGGATTTACTGCTAAATAGCGACTTAACGAGATGACATTATTTGGACTCCGACGATTGGGAGGCCCGTGCCTGGGGTCGCCTAGATGGCCACTGCGAGCTGCTGCTCCCGAACGATCTCCATGACTCGCTGGACGGTCTAAAGTTGGTCTTGGAGTTCTGAGCTAAGCAGCGCAGCAAACCACCGCACCCGTAGATTTTCCAGGGAGACTGCCATTTTATGTTCACATATTTTACATCCCTACAGCGTGTGTTGAAGGGTGGCTCTCACAGACTTGCATAGCGTGCTTATACCGCTGTCGTATATATCGGGTTAGCTAGCCACTGAATTTTTATTTCAGAATTTCGTCGACATTATAGTAACAATTGTCCGCACGTGCACATTTGCCTTCTGATTCTTGAGCTGCTTGCACGCTGCTTCCCAGTATGCAATAAATACGTAAGTAAGTAAATTATATACAGCATGTTGTTAATTTTACTTAAGGATTGGGTATCGTATTATTGCTCGCTGAATTATTCCAGCTGAGAATAGTCGCGACGTGACCACAACAACCACAAGATGTTAGTGACGTCGTTGTGTTCTGTCTGGTTTTTGCAGATTTTGGATTAGCGTGCACCTCAATGCCGCTAAACAAATTGCCTGCTGCCACGAGATTCTCTCAAGCCCCGACAGGGTCGAGCCTCTTAATCTGATCTTTGCTCCGCTGGGGCACTCGTGCGGTCCTCCCAATGTCCACTGTGGAGACCATCTGACCTCTTTGCTTTTGGGTGGCACGTACCTCACAAAAGTGCCCCCGGATGTCGCTAAAGGATTGGGCCTTTACCTGGCACTCACACGCAGTCTACGAAATTTGGGCATGGAATTTGAAACGTCGCATGACTCGGCGCAGGCCATCATAGAAGGCATCGCAAAAAATAAGAGCATCGAGCAGCTGCGGATGGAAAGTAGGTGAACTGCGCGTAGAATGCAGAATTTTCTTGAACTTTTGAGTGCTGTAACGTAGCCCATCGCTACTTTCCGATTTACAGATATTGCGGGCAGCATAACATTCTTTGCGGTTTAGTCAGGGCACCTAACATAACATGCTCAAGCTTGTCTGTAAGTGAATTGCGTTTTGCGGAATATTGCGGACAACGTAAAGGACTCTGCTGGCGGCGCAGAACATTACCAGAATAAGCAGATGTAAGATTGGTGACCAATTATTGTATAATAGCTGCTAGCGTGAATTTCCGCAGAAAGAACGTAAGGTGAACACAGAGCCTTTCTAACGCAAATGTTTATTAGTGAATCCTGCCAGACTCTGCTAACCATGGCTGCTGATGGGTGCAGGTGGATTCTTGCCGGAGAGGACATATTTAAAAAAAATCGCAATGGTTGGATTGACCCACGGTCACCCCAGAACCCCATCCAAATGCCCTATCAGCCCACAGTCGTACATATTGTTTGCGCAAACATCAACAAGCTCTTCAAGATGATCACGGGGTGTGTCACGTAGCCTAGCATCACGCACGCACCCGATTTCTTTAAGCCAAAGGCGCAGGAATGAAATGAAATAATTTGATGCGGTTGATTAAACGGATCACGAAAAGTTCAGGTAGATCAGAACATGTGCTTTTGATGTGCATAAGTTTCAGTTTTTTTAAACGAAGACTCACGTAGCAGCAAAACGTGTTAAATGCATTGTGGTTCGACAAGGCATCACAAAATCTCGCTACAAGCGTTGTTGCTTCAATTTACTGCTCAGGTACCACAGCATTTTCAGAAGTTTAGCACGTTTTCGTTTGCAGAAATGTTAACTCACTATTCATTGCAAAAAATTGCAGTTCATCTCTGCGCAGACAAATTCGTCAACACGTCACTGGTTTGAACTATTGAGAAATTGCTCAAAGTGTGATGGATAACTGGATTTCAATTCCGTGAGCAATATGTGATTTTTGACAAACGTTGTTTGTCGGGAGGTTGCCATTGCAATACACAGCGAATTTGGCTACAACAGTCGGCGTATAAGTTGGAATCACTTTATTCCCTACCTTGTTTCAGTTCAACCAACACTGTATACTCGTCTAACAAGCAGAATTTTGTTTTCTGCAGCATGATGACTACTGGTATACTCTGCAGCAGCGACGATAGTATATCTTTCTCTGAAGGTTGCCAATCAACGTGTACTGCAGCGTCAATGTAATCAACGTGTACCTTCGCCTTACTTTTGATACAGCAGCGCCTCGTGGTGACTATGATATAGTCTTGCCCGCATCTGAAACTCAAAAACTCTGCAAGAACAGACACAATCCCGTATAAAAATTTTTTTCTGCTTGTGATTGCCATACTAATTTCGTAACCTAACCGACATGTATTATATTACCGCGCTACCAGATCACCAATCAACGCTTCGTTCTCGCATGATTTCCTGACCCTGGGTTGAGAAGTGTTCAGAGTAAAATGGAAAAAAAACGCCCAAACACGCACACTTGCACTGTGTATGGCACTGTACTTGGGCACTAGATACCAATAGTCCCGGCAACGACGTTTTATAGCATAGTACGGCAGCGTTCATAGCTTTCGTAGATTTGGCGCTGAGACTTGGTTCTGAATTACCTTTTGCGATCGCAGGGTTCTCCGTGAAGGATGATGACTGGGCAACCTTGACCAATTGGCTGATCGACAATCGGCGCTTGCACAACCTGGACATCTTGCCTCCTCCTAGCGAGAATGCGGCAGTGGTCAAATCCTTGGCAACGTCATTCGAGAGTAACTACTCCGTCACGGCAATGAAAGTACTTGACCGTGATCTCGAAGAAGCAGCCTGGATGCGCATAAAGAACATCGTAAGAAAGCTCTGTTCGATGCCCAATATACGCACTACATACGCTTGCACTTGCTTGTATGTTTATTTCATATCCATTCACGTGACGCATAAAACCTCGCATTCAGATATAGCATGAGATTGAGAGAGCAGTAGCTGCAATAACAAAGAATAATTTAATCTTTAACAAAGCAAACCACTAATACTACACAATGCAAATGTATTTCACTATAGGATGCGCAGTGCACTAAGTGTAGTCATCATGATTAACAAATATAAGAGGGAAGATACAAAATATTCTGAATGTAAAACAGCTGATTCGGCATGGGATAGAAATGAGGGCATATCCACCAGTAAATGTCTTGAAGAAGCACATTAGTGCTGCTAAAATGAGTTATCAAAAACGCATACAATTCAGCAAGTACAATCGACGAGGAAAGGCAATTTAAGAGAACAGCGCGAATGGAAGAACGAGCGAACGCACGAGCGTTTCCCTTCCCGAACACTCGACAAATATAGTGCGAGACAGTCCTCCACTCTACTTCTCGATGATGCGCCCTCCCCGCCACTCAGTTGCATGGGCACCATTTCCCTCGGCTCCTTTGTGTCGCAAGTCCGACCATTGGCAGCCGCTGACCACGAAAACAGGTGAAAGCGCAAAATCAAGCTATTCACTTTAAGAAACGTTTGCAAGGTCCAGCCTTTTCCGCAGTAAGCAGACGGTCGTGGTGATGTGCAAGGTGCAGAGATCCTAAAAATTCCCACATCTGGTGGACAACTTTAACGTTGAACACGTTCATTTATATCAGTGAATGTGATTTTAACTGATACAAGTTTACGCCGCTCGGAGGCAGTCACTACAGCCCAAACTCATCGCATTTCGCCAGCGCCCACACGGCGATATTCCGTGCCACTGTTCACTGCAAACGTGGTGCCTGCGAGAATAGGTTTGGATCGAAGACTTCATCAACGTCAGCCTATTTATGTTCACTGCAGCACGAAGGCCTCTTCTCTGGAATCTCCATTCACCCCAGTCCATCGTCAACCAATTCCAACTTGTGCCTGCATATTTCTTAATTTGGTCACCCCAGGTTGTTTTCTGCCGTACTCGTCTGCACTTCCGGTCTTTTGGCACCCATACTGTAACTTTAAAGGTCGACCTGTTATCCGTACTGCGCATTGCATGCGTTGCATAGGTTCATTTTTCGCTCTTAATATCAATTGCAATCTCGGCTATCCCCGTTCGCTCTTTCATTCACAGCGCTCCCTGTCTCTTAACGTTACGTCTAACATTCTTCGTTCCATCGCTCTTTGCGCAGTCCATAACTTTTTCTTGAGCTTCTTTGTCCGTCAAGTTTCTGCTCCATATGTTAGCACCAGTATAATTAACTGACTGTAGAGCTTTCTACTTGATGATAATAATGAGCTTCGAGTCAGTCTAACATTCTCTGCCGTATGCGTGCTCCAACCCATTTCTATTCTGTAAATTTCCTCCTCATGATCAGTAAGTGAGTGAGTGAGTTAGTGAATAAACTTTTATTGGGTTCAGCAAAACGCAATAAAACGCGCACCCGCCTAGTGCCTCGATGGGACTGAAAGACCTAGTTTGCCGGCCCGACCACGGGCGCGCTGGACGGCCAGGATGCGGTCTTCAAAGACGGGACTTCACAGGAGCGCGTCCCACTACTCCTTGGTGAACTTCGGGCCAAGCGACCAGCACTCCCAGAACATATAAGGCAAAGTAGCAACCTCACCACAGGCCACGCATCCCTTAACAGCACATATTCTGAAATTTATCCGAATTGTTCCTTATGATCAGGGTCCCCTGTGAGTAATTTACCTAAATAAACGTCCCCCTCCACATACTCTACAGGCTCGTTGGCGATCCTGAGCTCTTGTTCCCTTGCCCGACTATTCATGATTATCTTTGCCTTCTGCATATTAGTCTTCAACCCCACTTTAACACTTCCTCTGTTAAAGTCCTGAATTATTTGTTCTAATTCGTCCCCAATGTTGCCGAACAAGACACTATCATCTCGAGATAGTCATATCATCTCGAAGATTGCCGAGTTATTCGCCATTGATTCTCACTGCTAAACCTTCCCAGTTTATTAGCTTATAGGTTGAACACATCTTCAAGTTGTTTTTTCATCCACTTTTATTTCCATTATTTATCGTTTCTTTATTTCATTTATTAAGCACAAGTAATTTCCCCTATGTTGTCCTTGGTGTCAGTGTTTGTTGGCTTCTTATGATATGACTAATAAAAATCGGGCCCCTTGGTTAACCCCCTTTGTTCTCGTTATACCTGCCAAGGGTTACTCCAACGTAACTAGTGCTTGGCCATAACATGAAGTTCGTTTTACTATGGCCGCATGCAGTATAACGACGACCGTCATCGTCAGAGTGTCGTAGCGGTATTTAAATATTTGCTATGTTAGCCCCTAGTCAATCGAAAGGGTAAGCAGGGCTAATACCATGCATGCAACTCCTTTGCATCACAGAAGACCTACGGAATGTTTACAGAACAGTAGAGGTGTTGTTTAGGAGGCACTTTTATTACTAGCTTCAGCACATAAAAATTTCCTACGGGTAGAAACATCCTTCACACAGTTCAAGTTAGCATTTGTTTTAAAATACAGTGAAGCTTTGACCTTGCTATAAGTGAATACACTAAAGAGAGCGCATTTCAGTGTATTTTTATTGCTTCAATCCAAATGTTAATAGACTTTTGTGAAAACGATCAAATTGGAGGAAGATTCAAGCAAAAAAAAACTTGTAATCTACCTGGTTGTAGCATGGAGATACAGAGGAAACATATAGGGGTTGCTCGGAAAGTTTTGCAATCAAAAACATACTTGGCCTGTTCATGGTTCCGGACAAGTTCTAATTTCTAAATTCTTGGTTAAGTGAGGCACCATGGTTACAGAAGCGTTAAACGAAGTTAAATAAGTGCCGCACTTTCCTATCCTCCCATCCTTCTGTTTTCCCCATTCTTCCTGCAACAAGCATCAAACATCGCGTTCGTCCTCATGGCATCGCTGCATTGATGTCTCACTTTGGCCATCCACCTGAGTTTTTTTCTAGCATTTAGGCATATCTTGTGAAGGGTGTAGTGCATAAACATTGCCCGAAAGGATAATTGAACAATATGGTCCATATACACAAACAATGCGTGAGTATACATGTTACCCAATATGTAAATGAGCACAATCGTGCGCATTCGCCTTAGTTGTACATCCTTTAATCATCTGTTCACTGAAGCTTTGCTTCACACGAATTCCAGCGTTTGATATGCCTTATCTTTTTTTTTTCTCAGAGCCAATTTTAGTGATGTTATCGGATCTTAAAAAACATGCCGCGTAATCGAAAATCGTTCATACTGCTAGTTTACTCCTTCATCGGATAAAAAAATTAGGTATGTGTCTATTTAACAAGACACTTTGTCTAGCTTGCTAGAATGTTTCAAACGCCGAGGCGTGAACATTAAAAAGAATGCATCCATTCAGCTTTTTACCTTCCTTCTAGCCAACAGTCCTCGTTTTTCTACGTAATTTTATTTTATGCATTTTTATAATGGTTTTTATAATGGTATCATTCAATGCATTTGTATTTGTTTATTACATTTTTATTTTTGTCGGAATCTCCCAACATAAGACGTAGCCGCAGTTGGCATCCGTCAGGCACATAAAATAGCGAATTCACTGCCAGCTTTCCCCGGCTGCCAACCAGGCTTAAACGCGACTTCACCTTTGTTGTATTTTTCTCGCACCTTCAAACACTGCTGTACAGACTAAATATTTAAGTACCTGTTGGCAGGTAATGTCGGCAGGGCCAGGCACGGTCCTAATCACACGGCCACGCGTACAGCAGGTGCTCAACAGGTCTGCTGTGTTCTTGTGAGTGCCGACATTTCTGAACACGCATCACAAGCATTCCTTAAATGTTCAGTGTTTTTTTGTCACCATTGCCTGAGCCCACAAACCATTCTGAAACCCTGCAGACTCGGCGTAACTACGGATTGGTGCAGTGCGCAGCTGCGTTCGTCATGGGAAGCTCGCTTAAACGCGCTGCGGTCGCCTACGAACTGGTCTCGTGGCACCCGCAGCTTCCCGAGGTGGTCCAGTACAAGGGACCCCTGAGTGAAAGCGAGACCAAGGCGAGAATGGAGCAAAGCCGCCTTCGGCTTCGTGATGAGGTAGGCGGTGGTCCAAGGTTCTCACTAGGTGAATCACATTTAATATCATTAGGATGTGCTGAGCCGTCTCCGGATTGCAGCATACACATGCCTCGTCTTATTGCGAATAGTTGCTCCGGTATGTTTTTGTTCTTCGGCAACCAGCTCGAGCATGAAATAGCAAGGTACTTCCTTTTCTCTTATCGCACAGATTTTCCAGTCTAATTTCCTTCTTGCTATTGCAAATCTCCATATTTTCTTTATTTCTATTCTTTGCATCCGATTTGTTGTCTGTGTTACTTTCACTTTATTTCTGATAACTCTTGCTTGTTTATTTACCCTTTAAATTACCCTGTACTTGGCTGTCAAATTTCTTGACTTCGTACTCCATTCCGTGCCCACGCTTGTCAGGTTAAGAAACTTGTGCACTTTAGCTGTTGTTTATGTTGATGCATTTATGTTGATGCATGTTCCTGAGTCTTTCTTCAAAACTCATTTGCTCTGCGCTTCTTTGATTTCGAATGAGGCCCGACCTATGTCACCCTGCACTGCCTTATTTGTGGTTTTACCATGGGCTTCCGAAGCCAACCGGCCTACCAACCTTTGGTCAACTTCTAACCACGCCATGATATCCGATATTAAGTACTTAATATTTATGAACGTTATTGCTGCCGCCATGACTCCTTTCCAGATTCCACGCACCACCTCACATTTATTGTGGCCCCAAAATGCTCTAAGTTTCATAGTTGCATTGCGCTTCCCCTTTATTTTCAGAATATCGTGGGTGGTGCTTCAGAAATTATTTCCTTCGTTTTGTATACGCCGAGATATTTATACTTTTTGTCTATCGGTATGACTTTTTAATTGACACCACGAAATTACCCGACTTTTCATAAAAGGTCATAATTACCGATTTCTCTGTGCTAAACTCAACGCCTATATTGGTCGCCGTCTTATCACAGATATTCGCAAGTGTCTGTATACCTCCTGCATTGCCGGCTAGTAGCACTATGTTGTTCGCATACACCAGTCCGCGGACATTCTGTTGCACCATTTGTATATTACGCATGTAGGATCAATCAAACCCTAATTTTTTTTTGCAGTGGTCTTTCTGTGCCTTTTACATAAAGCGTGAACAACACTGGAAACAAAGGACACCACTGCTTCAGTCCTAGGTGAATTTCTACCACTCCATTACATTTTCGACATTCCGGCACGACTTACACTATGTTGGCTCTATATATGTACCTCAGCAGCTCCAAGAAATTGTTATTTATACTTTCGTGCTTGAGAATATACCATAACAATTCCTTGCCTATGTTGTTGTTGTCGGCTCCTTTGACATTTGGAAATGCTATCCATAAAGCTATATTCTGAGCTATTGAGCTCGCACTGAGTTATTACGGCCGAATCCTCTAAACGTCTGCCTGGTCTGAACCTATTCTCTAGTTCCCCGAGTACGTAATTTTATTTCAACCTACTTAGACAGTTGTAATTTTATGGCTTGCATTACCACTCTGTATATCACCGACCTCAGGTAACTGGCCTATGCGTGCTCATCTTATCCTTATCACGTTCGCTTTTGTAGATAAGCTCAATCTTGCTTTTACGCCATCCAACCTCAATTTCCATCCATCTACTCAATTCCTCTGTGGTAGCAGTCGCTTGTTCTTTGCACCAATGTTTTTGATTACCTTCATCGGAATTGTGTGGGATGCTGCGGCAGTGTTATTGGGGTCATTTTCTTCTACTGTCTTCTAGCAATAGATTTCTATACTAAGTTTTGGTCCCTCAGGCTTCTCTGTTGTTGCTGGATCTGTTTGAGTCCAGACTATGCTTTGTTTTTTCGTGCCGTAGTTACACGTAATACCGTCTCTGGTGTACCGCAGCGCATAGTCATCTTCGAAAATGTTATTGACTTCGTTCCTTACAGCCATATACGAATATTTAGTTGGTGCTCATTTTTGTGCGCCTTTGTCTGTTTTGTGAATGTTATGCACCCAACATTCACTTGTGCATTTAATTTTACCTTGCACAAGCTCACTCGCCACCCTCTTCTCTGTATTTGTTCCATCTACGGAGCACCTCTTGCTCGTGTAGTCCCAACTTTATGGCTTCTCGATGATCCTTTGACGCCTGCTCACGTTGAGCGCCACAGTGCATTTACGAAATGGCAGGTGCTACTAGCCCAATTTCGCGCATTACAAACCTTCGGAGAAATTCAATACCATCCGAAAAACTCCCAAACAATCTTGCCCAATGATGACGCTGTTTGCAAACATCTGTTTCATATGGTGCGATTTGCCCTGTAATTTCGTTCTTTGGTCGTCCCAGCTCTGGCATATCTAAAAGCGGCCCCGTCGTGCCTGTGACGTGCCGACATGTCGAACTGCTGAACTTCATTGGTGAAATCGCCAATGCAGCGTAGACGGTGAACCAATAACACTATGGGTCATCACATGTCATGGCGACCAGCCTGCTTATTATTCCGAAGCCAATTACATGACAACTCCAGACGAATGTTCGCCTTCATGCTAAGTACGAAGTCCAAGTGCGACAAGGCTTGCTTAAGCCATAGTAGCGCAAATAAAAATGACCACAACACTAGAGCGGACACAACGGGTGCTACACTCATATCTGATTTATAGGTCTCTTGAAAGCCAGAAGAAACGTATGCTAAAATGCGCATGCACAGGAGTTTGTTACGAAAAAAAAAGATTAATCAAATCAGACCTCGCTACGAAATAGACAAACAAGAACATGTAATGCAATTCGTACTACTTCTCTTTTTGATATGGGCGGCTTCCAAAAGTTCGTGTGCGAAACACTGCTTGCTACTGCCCAGAATCTTAATGTGGCGAAACGAAGGCTCGCACTTACAAGCCATACAATGTTCGAACAGAACAGTGCATTGCTTTTATTTTTTATTGAGAGATAGTGCTGCCGTGCTCGGTCATTAACGCATCACCCAATTTCGCATGCATTAGCCATGAGATGTTTCAGTGGCACCCTCTTGCTTTTGACCTCAGCGATGGACTCCTCCGTCCTGCCGCGCGCTCCCTCGTTACGGGAAGGCAACTTGGCGGTGTCGGCCGACCTGTTCCATTCGAGTTTTTAAGCGTGAGTGGGCAGGTATGTACAACAGTAAGCAAGTCTTTTGGAAAATTATCCCTCGGTAAATCCAGCGCACTGGCTGTCGTTACTATGCTCAGTGTTGATTGCTGCTGGTGTCGTCTACTAGCAATCAGTCGGCACACGTGCTTGCATGACACTGGTTTCTCTCCATTCCTGTTACACTTCGCGGCGCACTCTTAATTATTTGTCAGCCCTTGTTTGACAACGAACTGCAGCGTCTGGCTTTCAGCAATCGCGTATGCGCCGTGATACTCTCCAGGAAATGTCTGAAGTGACATACTGCCATGTACGTTCCAGGAGTTCTCTTCCTAATGTGCTGTAGCGGTCTCCATTAGAGAGAGCTTCCGAGCAAAGAAGAAAAGGGGCTGCCAGTCATTATTCGCAAACTGTTAAAGCACCGCTCCCATTGCAGCGTTGGACGCATCAGTCATGAGGAAAAGTGGGGCTCCTAGTCTCGGATGGACGAGAAGGGTTGCCTGAGACAGCGTGGTCTTCATTGTATCAAAACAGTTAGTGCTTCTGGGGACCAAGCGAGTTCAGTTGTTTCGAATTTGTTGCACTGCAACATGTCTTAATGGCCCGTGAAAAGCAGCGCAATGAGATATGAAGCGATTGCAGAAATTTACGAGGCCAAAAAAACTCGCACGGTTTACGGATGGAAGGTGGCTGGCGAAAATCTTGTATGGACTTGACTTTTAACGACAAGAGATAGATGCCATCCTTCTCGACACGGTGATTGATGAAGCCCAACTTGCGTGCGCCGAATTCGCAGTTCACCATGAGGGAAATCACCCTGAAAACTTCAGGGCGCGGTGCACTTTCACGATGCGTTACCGAACGTACGGTGGTACCAGAATTCGCCTTGCTGTGATGAGGACGGGAGTGGCTGCGCTAGAAAGAGCGCTGATATCGACGAGATAGAGCGGTAGTCTGGTATGATAGTTTGTAAATCTCCTCGCGGAAATCATTCCGCAGACTGTGCAGGGAGGGCAAGGGTGGCACAATGGATGCATCTCAACATTACACGACTGCAACCGCGGGACTTGATATGTCCATGCACCGCAGGGGCGTCTGCGTCAGCAGGCATCTGGTGTGCTGCGACACCACGTACCCGAGCACATGGCGCTGGACCCTCCCGCGTCTAACCGTGTGCGGCTTTGCCGTGTGCGGAAAAAAAAGGGATCCTGGGGGTTGAGACGATGCCGAGTGTTTGGACCTCTACGGCTCCTCAGTGGAGGCAACACACCTCTTTGGCCTCGGGCTTCAGGTAGACGGCACCCCCGGACTGACCCACCCGGGGGAAATCGGTAGTTGCCTTTTCCTGTCCCCTTCTCCATTCTGCGTATGTCTCTCTTCCTTTCAATATTTCCTGCCTTCTCCTCTCTTCTATTTACTTCCGACTTTCCTAGCAGCGAGGGTTAACCTTGTGTGGGTGGCCAACCTTGGGTACTGCAGATTGGTTTATAGTAGCACCGTACAACTGGCGAGGGCTTGTCTTGCTCGCAGGATCTGCTCCGTCCCATGTTGGTCTCGGTGGTGGGCGATTGCCGCTGCTGCCGAATTCAAGACCCCTATCTTGCTTCAAGTAAACAACTATCCCTTGATCACCCTCTGAAAAAAGTGCGCACCGATGCAAGCTCCAATTCTTTTTGAAGAACAATGAGAAACACTTCCCTAAGTACCATGTCATACATAGTGAAGGCAACACAAGCGTGCGCAAATTCTCCCACTTCTTGGTGGCGAAATGCCTCGCAAACACGATAGCACCTGGCTACAAAGCCACAAAGATGTCCAATGGAGACCTAGCTGCTCCTTGAATTGAAAGATAAAACCCAGTATGATATTATGAATGACACAAAGTGGATTGGCGATGTTTCATTCACTGTGTCGGCACATCGAACCATGAATACGAGCCGTGGAGTAATTTCTGAAGACGGCTACTTGGAACTTAGTAACGAAAAGCTGCTTGAAGGCTTTCAAGACCAAATGTCATCAAGGTAGAAAGAATCCTAATCAGCAGAAATAACGAACAACTTCGAACAAAGCACACTGTATTAACCTTTACTACCAGTGTGCTGCCTAGTACATTGGATGCAGGCTATATCAAAGTACGTGTTAGGCCGTACATCCCAAATCCTCGAAGATGCTTTAAGTGCCAGAGGTATGGGCACGGATCCCAGACATGCTGAGGATCGCAGACTTGCGCGAAATGCAGCTCGAACGATAATCCATCAGGCACTTGCGACTCATCTCCACATTGCGTGAACTGTGATGGAAGCCATCCAGCCTACTCTAGAACGTGCCCTAAATGGAAGAAAGAAGAAATCATTTCAGTAAAGGTCAAAGAAAATATAACATTTCATGAAGCAAGGAAACGTCTGTCATACTTCAATCACAAAAGCTTTTCCGAGGTGGCGCGACGGGGACAGCGTCACAAATCCCTCGGGAGCCTACCGCGGTCACTGATAGTGGTCCTGTAATCACTCAGCCTGCCCCCCTGGTGGCTGCAAGTGCTGCTCCATCAACATTGAAGGTGGACCTGCCGACTCCTGTTCCGCATGTCCCAAAGCTAATCCGAACTCCACGGCCTGGGACGCAAGTTTCAGCGCCTAGTTCACGATCTTCCAGCGCCTCTGAGAGGTTATGCAGGGCGATCAAAAATCTCCGGCGTCATCGACGCCGAAAGATCAGCGCTCCCACGAGCGCATTACAAGAGATAAAATACCTGTAACTGCTCAAAAAAAGTGGCCGGTAACCTAAACGATTACCGTCCTTGTATACATACTTATCTATCTTGAACGCGGCCTCTTCAACACAGACAACAAAAATCTTCCTCGATATGGCTACACAACAAATTCAGTGGTATGGCAGGGGCCTACTTAAAAATCTAGAGGATGTCAAAGATCTACTAGAGGAATATCAGCCACGACTGTTTTGTGTTCAAGAAACACATTTAAAGTCTACACACAAGAACTTCTAAAGACAGTACATAATCTTCCGTAAAGACAGAAATAATGGTATTTCTCCAAGTGGTGTGGCAATCATAGCCCAAAGTCCGTAGCATGCCAGCATGTATCACTCCAGACTTCATTTGAAGCAGTGGCTGTTCGGGCTATATTGTTCAACCAATTTATAACTATTTGGTCCATAGATATATTGACTGATGAACGGTTTGACAAAGCAGAATTCGAAAAGCTGATTGACCAGCTTTCCGAACCCTATATAGTAATCGGAGATTCAATGCTCCCAGCATATTCTGCGGTGACTCAAGATGTGATGCGAGAGGACGGGCAATTGAAAAGTTCCTTCCTTCATCTGGAGCCTTTCTATTTAACAAGACAGAGCCAACATTTTACAGTCCTACACACAACACGTATTCGTGTATAGACTTAGCCATAGGGTCCGCCTCACTTCTTTCATACCTGGAATGGAGAGTTATCAGTAATAGATATGGGAGCGATCATTTCCCAACACTCCTTGAAACAACAAAGTGGCACGATGGACCAGCTTACCCCCGAAAATGGAGACCTAATAGTGCGGACTTGTCGAAATTTAGTAACAAACGTAAACTGTGTCTGGAAGAAGTGGACCACCTAGGCGTAGAGGAACTGACCCCCTACATCACTGCACATATCCTCTCTTCTACTAAAAAGTGCATACCTCAGTCCTGCAGAAAAAAAGTCAATCCAAAACCATGGTGGAACAAAAACTGTGAAACCGCAAAGAAACGTCAGAACAGAGCATGGAGCAGATTTTCACGCCACCCAGCAACAGACCATATAATAGAACTTAAGCATGGCGAAGCGAATGGCCGCCGTATCCGCCGAATATCCGAAAGAGAAAGCTGGACCCGCTACGTATCCTCCATAAACCCATACATGGATGTTAGCAAAGTATATGATAGGGTACGTAACCGAAGAGGACAACGTCCAAATCCTTTTCCTCTCATCCCTGGCTCTGGCGAGACAATAGAAGATCAAGCAAATACTCTTTGTGAGCACTTTCAGAGGGTATTATGCTCCGAAAATAATACCGAAAAGGTCTTACACCATAAAAGAATAGCTGAAAGCATTCCTCTGTGTCCAAACAAGTTGTCATCCGAAGGATACAACAAACCACTAACATTCTGTGAACTGAAGCTTGCCCTAGGCTCTTGTGGCAGCTCAGCTCTAGGCTCTGACCAAATAACTTATGAAATAAACAACAATCTGCCTGGTGAGACCCTAAACTGCAATTTTAGCTGTATACAATAAGATTCTTGCAACTGGTCATATACCTTCATCTTGGCAATAGTCCTGCCAATACTGAAACATGGCAAAGACCCTTCCTTAGTTAACAATTACAGACCAATTGCACTCACGAGCTGTTTACTTAAAGTATTTGAAGAAATGATTAACGGGCGCTTTGTGTTCTTTTTGCAACATACTAGTACCTTCATCCCTCACTAATTTGGCTTCCGAAGAGCAAGATCTACAATGGATAATCTTGTTCTCCTTCAGTCATATATACGTTAATGCATTTGTACAAAGTCAATACCATCTATCTGTATTCTTTGATCTTGAGAAGGCATATGGTACTGCCTGGCGATACGGTATTCTGCAAGACCTGTCATCCCATGGAATTTGTGATTCTATGCTGAACATCTCGCAAAATTACGTTTTTGAAAGGAAGTTCGGTGTAAGAATTGGCAATGCACTATCGCGCACTTTTGTTCAAGAAAACGGCGTACCAGAGAGAGGAGTGCTAAGTTGGACACGTTTCCTAATTAAAATGAACTCTGTCCGCTCTGCTATACCATCCATGGTGTCTTATTTTGTCTGTGTGGACGACATCCCAGCGAGTTTAAAATTTTGCAATATATCCCTATGTGAATGCCAGATAAATTTTAGTGTTAATCGGCTCGCGAGATGGGCAGACAAAAACGGGTTTAAATTCAGTGCAGAGAAGTCTACCTGTGTGCTGCTTTCCAGGCGAAGAGGGGTATGTTCTGACCCATGCATTGCGATGAATGGGAGAAGCCTGGTAATTAGAAAAGGACAAACATTTCTGTGTGTAATCTTCGATAGTAAGCTATCTTTCATGCAGCATATAAAACAGTTGAAGCTGATATGTCTTAAAACCATGAACCTTTTAAAAATTTTATCTCACCAGTCGCGGGGAACCGATAAGTATTGTCGCCTATCTCTTTTTAAAAGCCTTGTTTTGCCATGCATAGACTATGGATGTATTGTTTATCAGCCAGCTTCAAAGACAACATTTAAGCCACTCGATCCTGTCTATCACTTAGGTATCCGCCTAGCACTCGGTGCCATTCGTACGAGTCCCGTCCAAAGTCTATATGCAGAAGCGGATCAGTGGCCGCTGGATAATCAGCCTACATATGTGGGAGTCACCTACGCAATAAGAACCTTGTCAATAAACAACATTCATGCAAAGCACTCATAAGTGATCAGTCCACAAATCAGTTGTATTTAAACAGGCTTCCACACGCTCCACCGTTCCCGTTAGCAGTAAAATCTGTTGCGGAAAAACTCGTAGTTTTCACGGATCTGCAGGAAAGCGGCTACGCTGAATCCATCCCACCTTATGAGCAATGTACAGTTACCATTTACCTGTCCTCTCAAGAACTTAACAATAAGAGTTGTCCAACTGCTCTAATCCAGCAACATTTTTTGGCCCTTGAAGACAAGTATTGATCGATGGCATTTTTCACTGAGGCTTCGAAGTCTGCAACTTCGGTATCATGTGCAGTCCATGGCCGAAACTTCTCCAACTCTAAAACCTTGCATAACCATAGCAGCATTTTTACAGCCGAAGCGTATGGTATCCTGATCACTGTTGAGTACATAGTACCCAGTACAAGATACGAAACTCCATAATATACACAGATTCCTTAAGCGCTGTAATAGCTCTGTCCTGTAGGAAAGCAAGCCGAAACCCTGTAATTAACCAGCTCCATAAGCACATTCAGGTAGCGTATAAACAATACCTTGCTCTTGTTGTATGCTGGGTGCCAGGCCACTCTGGGATCGCAGGCAATGAAATAGCGGACAAAAATGCCGCACAAGCGGATCATCGGGATACAATTGATGTAAGCTGGGTACCTGGTGTAGATATGTAACCTGTGGTACGAAAGGCGCTCCGTAATGATTGGCAAACTGAGTGGGACAAGGAAGTTAAAAATGAGCTGCACCGGCCTAAACCGCAGTTAACCAAATCTTTTCCACTGAAGCTTGATAGACACACCGAAGTCACCCTGGCACGACTCAGAATAGGGCACACTGATGGCACACACAAATATCTTTTGACAGCAACTGGCCCACCGACGAGCAAACGCTGCGATGAGAAGCTAACCATCCTACATGTCCTCATTCAATTTCCTGAACTTCTCCGAGACCGATTAGCTCATATTAGGGAACTTTACTCGCACCATATACACGCTCCCCCCCACCATCCTTCGATGTTCTTATCAGAGGATGCACTTCTCAACTTTAAAAGAGTTCTTAATTATCTTGCACAAGCTAACTTCCTCAACATCATCTCATACCATCCTAACCTTCAGGTTGTGCCTCACAGGTTTAGGTACAATCTGATGCTCAAAAGTATGTCTGAGCTCTCGCACTCCTTGCGCAAGCAAGAACTGTACAGCAAAGGACTCAGACGATCCAGATTAATATAACATGTGAGCCTGTAGCAAATGCCTTTAAGGCCTTATATTTATCTTAGTATTTATTTGAGAAATCATCTACTAGTATTTATAGATATATCTTACGTGTAGGCCTCTATACAGCCTTTATTTAGGTCATAGTCCTAAACTCTCAATTTTACTAAATATAACATATGTCCTGGCGCTCATTGGCCTTTGATGCCCTTGCATCAATAAACATCAGTCATCAATCAATTGATATGTTAGGACGCAGCCGGCAAGTTTGTCTAATTGGGACACGGGCAAACTGCTACGGGTCGCCAGAACCATGCGGACGGAGGAGGGCAAACGTTGTAGGAAACATTCTCGAAGCAAATTTTAACCGAAGGTGGTTTCCTTGTCTTCAAGGGGCTGTTGAAAATGACTCAGGAGCTGCGAAGATTTGCGATCCCCGAGCTCTTCAGTTTGGAGAAACTGATGTAGGTGTCGCTGTTCCGACATTGTCCTAAGTTTGACGAATTGGCTCGTGATGTCAGAAGGACCTGTCGCCAGGGGGTTGAAGGATGAGATCGCGAAGCTGGGTGGCAATCTAGGGCAGCATCGAGGATAGGAGACGGTTGAATTTTGGAGCCTGCGAAGTTACTCGCGCAATGGTGAACAGGCTGTTTATTTGAGCGATCAAGAGTTCGGAGTCCACTGGTCAGTTTTTGGGTAACCTTTGCGAAATAGTAGCCAAGTCGCGCTGCGGTGCAGGGGTTCTTCGATTGCTGTCAACCGTGGCGATGATCGATCATTGGAAGCATTGCTGTTGTCTTAACTCCATGTCCACCGTCCGTGGTCACCAATATTGTGGGGTGCAAAATCAGTGATGACGATGAGCCACAACAAACACAAGTACATTTTCTGCCGCTGCCTACTCATGTACCTGATCCCTTGGCCACAGGTAGTTCCATTTTGTTGCTGCCGACAGCGTTAAGCACTTCATGAAAGACACCTGATCCTGTTCCTAAACATTAGGTGGTTTCTGCGCCGCATTATTGCATGTGCTACTTTACCGCCTTTGCAGCAGAATGCGGTGTATTGCTACAATGTGGCATGAGTTCAAAATGACATAAGGTAAATAAGTGATGTATCTGCAACTGTAAATGGTCCAACACGATGCAAGCTGAACCTACCCAGAAAGCACGAAGCAATTATAAAAACATGTGTGGCTGAGTATTAGATCTGGTTTTCCTCAAATATCGTGCAACTTTTTCTTCAACGGGGAAGTTTCTACAGGCCTCATCTGGAAATTGTGGTGGGCGAGAAAAGTATGCTGTCCGTTCATTGTTCTTACTGGGTTGGTTTCCGGACTAAACAAAGGACCAAACACACATCGGTGCAATAAATCGGTGATAGGTTTTCCGGCTCCTTATTAACATATCTTTATTCTTGCACTTATATGAAGTGATATTTTCCGAGCGCTCTCCAGTAGCCTAAAAATTCGTTCAACAGAAATGTTGTCATTCTTCTCGCATTCCCAATGTCATTTTTTTGTATTACACTATAGTCAAGAAATTTATTTGTCAAACATATAGTGTAACGCATGCTTGGCGACTGCGAAACCTGATAGAGGGTTTTGCAACCAATATTCGTGATAAACCAACTGTCAATGAAATTAGGTTATTTATATGAGCAAGAGTTTCATACGTGCAACACCAACTGAATATGATTATGACCGAAATGTAAAATTTGCGTCAACTTACTACTTGATCGATGCAAAATTTAGCCAGTGAGCCCTGCGATCGCGATCGTTTCGAAGCTGCGTAGACTCCCGTTTACTTGCTATGTGTGACGCTTGGTGACTGAGTCGTGACTTCATGCCCTTAACAAGACGTCTGTAATTATATGCAAAAAGAAAGCTATTCTGAGATTTCACGTGCCAGAAACAAATATTAGGAGGCGCGCCATAACAGAGGACTCCGCATTAGCTTTGACCATTTGGGATTCTATTCTGCGCAGTGAAATCTAAATACACGAGCATACGTGCACTTTGCTCTCCATTTATATCTACCCCACAGACGACAGCTCTGCAGCGAAACGTAATAGCCGCTGGGCAACCACAGTGCTTTGTTATAGGGAAAATAAGTTAGTTGGTCATAATAATGCTGGAATTTTTAAAACCAACCTAGAAAAAAATACAAGTAGTAATCGGAGAACGCCGTGCCACGCGAGCATGCATGCACGGCGCCAGGAAACGAATTAAAATCCAGCTGTTATAGCGAAGTGTAGCAGACGAGAAATGCGAATCCCCACAATGATGTCACCGCAGCGCCATCGCAGCGTCATTGGCAGCGTTGCCGTCAGACGCGTATGAGGTGAACAGGTAACAATTCAATACCGTAACAATTCAATAAAGCAAACCACGCCGGTTGCACATCTCACATGTGGTCTCACGTGATTCTTCTGCCGTTAACGCTTTGTGTTTTAACATGAAAATAATTGGAGCACGCTTAAGCTTTTCCTTTAGTAGTGGAAGGCTACAGCAATTGAAAATCCTTGAATTTCTCACGTCTCCCGGCAACTGCTGCTTATGTAATTGTAATGTTTACCGGGGAAACTCTGGCGTCGAACGCTATGCATGAAGGCGATCTTTCTTGTAGAAACGCGCCTCTTGCGTCGGCCGCGATGCGGCGGAGGCAAGCGCTATCTCCAGATGCTGCAAGGAAGCGGCAGCGCTGCTTTATGGCCTTCGAGATGTTCGCGCGCAAACCTGGGAGGCCATGGCCCTTCTATGGGTTGTACAAACGCTGGAAAGTGGACTTGTTCTTTTTCAGTTTTCGCATAATAGAATTGTTTTTTTGTATATTCAAATTACAATCCGATGCTATTATGTCTGTAGGTTGTGCGCAAGTCGTACTTTACGATTTTTCTACGAATTTGTTTCTGCGAAGTATAATTACTTCAGTAATATCCTTGCGCCACATGGAAGGCCTGCGTTGTTGGGTATGCGTGGTTCGAAATTTGTTTTGTCGAAGGGACGCCAGACACGCGACGCCAGATTTTCTCCTACACGTGGGCCTTAACACTCCCGCGTTAACAGCGCACGAGCTTACATGGCGCCAAAAACATCACTTGAGCGCCATACAAGTTTGCTACCTTCTTCACATAGTGGGACATATTGTGGACATAAGGCACTATTCAGGGCTTTATCTGCTTCTGGGCTCAGACATTTTTTTAAACCAATATTTCTTTGTCTTTTCTTTTCCTTTGACCTGTCCGATGCTGTTGCTGCTGTTTTGCACGCCACGTAGGGAGCCGCTTGATAACGTGCATAATGTGCATTGCAAGAGCGTGGGAAACCTTCCCAATGAACTTCGGGGGCGTCGCCACTATGCCCTACGCAAGTCCCTCGCCGTTGCCACAATGCTCTCTGGAATTCTCTCGTCGTCGACATATTTATGTAATTACACATGAGCCCCTCACAAAAGCATTGCAAAAGCTGCAGCGCTTACATTTTCTGACATGCGCAATGGCCGGGAGGGAGGTAGAACGGTAGGCAGGAGTAACAGGATGCGTAAAGTCAACTCCGTAATGACGAGAGAGAAGAAAGTCGCATAAGACACCTTCCATCATCAAGACAAGCATTTCCGCGTGCGTCGACTGATATTTTAGCCTTAAGCTTGTCCGTTCACCGTGCTCCTCTTCGCAACTGTCATAACGTCGTACAAGGACTGATCCGTCCTTGCATCTGTCTTCTGCACTTGCTCCGCTTCTTGGAGTATTGATACTGAAGAGATCGCAGGTTATGTGCATTCACATCGAGCTATATGTCAAGCAAACTTGAAGAAATCAGTTACGCGGTCTTGTTTCGTTTCCATCGAACACAATGAGGCTTTTTTGTCAATTGTCTCCGTTCAAACAGTGTCGATGACTGCAAGGCGTCACCAGGCCCTGAGTCGATCGCACGAAGTCCATTATTTGCACTATATTTAATTAGTGGCTACCTTACATTTGCTGGACTGAGAATCTGACTGTCCGTGAGGAGCTTGCCGCGTCTAACAGCTCCTCTAACACCAGAGATGAGGGAATACTTGTAGCAGCTCTAGTAGTGCTTCGGGATTTTTCAGCCCTTTTATTTGTGTATGTAGTTGCAAATCTTTTAGGAGACCGTGAAATACAAGCGTTAAGGCTGATCGTGATTGCAAATCTGGTTCAGCAAGTCGAAGCAGTCACTGCTTGTCAAGAAAGTGGCCAAGCAAGGAACCGCACCTAAAACGTTAAAACAGTGCCTGGTCTTATCGCTGCACGTTATTTCTTCGGAATGCTGACAAAAAAAAAAGCTCTTTCCACATGCACCAAGGTTCGCAAAGAAGCTCTATGTAGGGCAACTAATGCCGCATTCCGGTTAGACCACTCAGATATTGTCGCATGTTTAAGACCGGGTCTTGGTCAGAAATCTACCCAATGTATTTCGCTGCGGTCTCATAAAAATTCATTCATCTTTCTAGGTTAGTTGAAGACACGTCAAAAGTTTCTGGCGTTAAAATTTCATGTAGATGGTTTCTCTTGTGGCTTAAAGCAGACAGGCGAACATGCGCCGCTGCGCTCTGTTGCGAAAAATGTTATTGTTGCATGGGTATGGCTTGTAGAATTCATGATTTGCGGCCATACGATGCTGCACGACCGAATGGTCGTCCGAGTACCACCTGACTAAACAGGGCCAATGGGATATTCACCTTCGCTGAGCCTCGTTAAACAAGCTCTTCGGTCGACACAGAAGCTCGATCCAGAACGAGATCCAGGAACTTACCCGTTGTGTCCACGGGTAGGTCGACCAGAGAATAATCGTGGAGATATATAGCAGCCTTTGAATACAACTGGATCGTTGTACCTCTCCAGGAAAAAAAAAATGCTTGCATCTTCGTTCCCTTGTCGGCTGCACCGAAATTTCCAATAAGCCCACACATATCAAATAGGTGAAATTAGCGTCATGTCGCCATTTCTTACTTGTTTATTCTTCTCCTTTGTTTCCCGGTTCCCTGGGATGTGATCCGGCATCATATCTTTCGCCACACTTCAATAATAATAATAATAATAATAATAATAATAATAATAATAATAATAATAATAATAATAATAATAATAATAATAAAAATAAAAATAAAAATAAAAATAAAAATAAAAAAAATAAAAATAAAAATAAAAATAAAAATAAAAATAAAAATAAAAAAAATAATAATAATAATAATAATAATAATAATAATAATAATAATAATAATAATAATAATAATAATAATAATAATAATAATAATAATAATAATAATAATAATAATAATAATAATAATAATAATAATAATAATAATAATAATAATAATAATAATAATAATAATTCAAGGTATGTTACGGCACGTATCTACTATTTCTGAAAAATGAGCACCATGGAAGTTGGTCCATGCGGACAACTGACGCAGGGTCTTTGTGCGCAAGCGCAAAGCCGCATTAAAGCACCGCGGCCTGAAAATGACGGCCCGCAAGTGGTGATCCAGCAAATACACACTTTATCCGCGGTGCCGTTACCCTGCCACACCTGGGTGGGGGAGGGGGGGAGCGGGGGAGATGCCTGATACGTAACGGAGCACGGGTGGCCAGCGGGTGCTGGTCCGTCGGTTAAGGGACGTTGCAGCAGCTATTGCTCCTAAGGCTTCAGTAAAAGGATTTCTCTCTCTCATCCACCGTGCAATGCGCCGTGTGTGGGAGTGGCAGTGCCAACCTTCTCGCAGGCTACGGACAACGGCGCGCAGCAACGTCTCGAGCAAACACGTCTCACTGTGTGCTGTGTGCACAATTTAGACAAACGCAAGTGGTGCATGCGAAGCTTCTTTTAACACCTAATCACTGCTGCATGCCGTCGAAATCAAAGCCAAATGCAGTCAATTAACAGAAACAGCACAGCAACATCGATTACATCGATTCCCATAGTGCGTGGAATCTGCATATTTTCGTTTTCGTCTAGGGTCGTTCACCTTTTTCGGGAGGATCTGATGGACCGCTTTCAAGACTTAGCCCGGGTATCCGGCTCTAAATATCATCGCCAATTCATTGTCCAAACTGCGCTGCATTGTGTAGGGATAGGACTAAGATTGCTTATTTTAGGCAGAGGGCGGAGATTTCTGTCTTTGCTAGTTTCTAATGTTCTAAAAGCGTAAGGCATGATGGCTTTCTGTGAACGCGGGCTGTAAAACCAACACGCATGTTATTCATACAAAATTATTAATAACGTGACTCTGACGAAGATCAACTCCCATCTACCGTGCTACCAGGTACAAAAGGAATAGCAGTTGCACACATCCCTGCTAGAATCGGCGCGCATGACGCGATAACCAAAGTGCACAATGGCCAAAGGCAGGTCGTCGACAAACCAAGACTATTCGTCTCTTTTCGCTCAATAATCCCTAGGCTGCATGCCTTGTAAAACCTCGCTTTGCTTCCGTTTGTCACCGCTCACTCATTGCAGCCCACAACTAACTTGATTATTCCAATTTGAATAATTGATTTGACTAGACCAGGAGTACATCATGCGGCAGGCTTTGACCCATTTACTTTCCGCTTGTGTGTGCCTGTGTGTGTGCGCGCGTGCGTGCGTCTGTGCGCGCGAATTTTCCCCTTCCTTCCTTCCTTCCTTCCTTCCTTCCTTCCTTCCTTCCTTCCTTCCTTCCTTCCTTCCTTCCTTCCTTCCCTCTTGAACCTTCATTGACATTGCAGGTTTCCGCAAGACTGATTTGCCATACATGTATTTTTTTCATGCAGTTCTGGCAGCTGTCTGGCATTGTCAAAGAACAGCTCATCTGCAATGCGCCGCCTACTGGGGCAAACGGCAAGAAGGTGCGCCAGCTCGACAAACTGGGCGCCGACATGTTGGATTACCTACGCTCCTACCTCAAGGTCAGTGACATTCTGGACGACGAAGAGGAGGATCCGAAGAGCGAGAAGGCAGCTGCTGCCATGGAGCGTTCCAACAAGCGAAAGCGGGCGAACAGCACCGACTTTCTGTAGCAATAGCAATGACCTGCAGATGAACTGAGACCAATAGTGCGGCTCTGCTTAGCCGTAAAAGCTTTTTAGCAACTGTTAACCAGGCTGAAGTCAGCGCTCACCTTTTTACGAGTTGACGACTGTTCCCTTTTAAGCAAATGGAACGTGAAATTGGTCAATAAACATGTTTTTAAAGAAAAGGTAGTGGTGGGTTTAGAAAAATGCGATCTTTCCTTTTGCAAGAACATGAAAAGATCATGTCATGGTAGCATACGAATACGTCCGTGACTTTTATGTAAGGTAAATTTTTTCACTGATCCAGGGACTCTGATAGTTCCTTTTATAGGAATCCTTGTTCACTCCAAAACAAGCCGTCGCAAGCTCTTATTTCATTGTCAGGCTGCATGTTTCTCATTTTTTTCTTTTGCTAATTACCTTCCAACATAGTTTGTCGATTAGGACGAAGCATTTATTGAAATTCATGGTAACAAAGAATCATAAAAAGGGAAACTACGGATTTCACAACAGGACGGTTCAGATGGATAATTTGCTGAGGTTCGGAGTCAATGAAGTTTGCAGAAAAATGTAAGACCTTGCGAAAGTTTAGGTTCTGGAAGGACTTAAGAGAGGAATACAATAACGTTAGCGTAGTTAGGCTTAACGCACAATAAAGACCCTCAGGTGGTTGAAATTATTCAGTCTCCCACGACGACGTGTCGTCGAATTGTATCGTGGTCTTATCTAATAAAACCCAAGAATATAAACAATTTTGTTAACATGCTTGTTCAGATGCCAGTGTCCAGCAAGGTTCTCGATGCCATAGAGCACTTTCGAAATGAACTTTTAAAAGTTTGCTAGGTAAAAACGATTAATTGAATTAGAGTTGGTCATCCTTTAAAATGGGACCAGCGAAGAAAGTTTTCCTACGGCAGTCAGTCGGTAATACGCCGAACGGCTGTTACATGGCGTTCTCTTTGCGTGTGTCTTTGTGATAAACATGTCATAATTGGCATTATTATTCCAGGTAATGGCGTGCTTTCAGTCCTAAATGTTACTACGAGGTACAAATTTGCATTTTTCAACATAAGGAACCTTTCTCTCTGGAGCTGCCGCCTAGATAGATCAGAACGGAAAAATGGCTTCGCTGGCCACTCCATCCGACAGGCTTACGCTAATTTTATATAAATGTGGAGCTTTTATACACTGACTGCTTGAAGCAGATATAAGTTCTTGCTCTTTGTTGTTTACACAGAATCTACCGAGAAATTTATTTCTAAACTACAATAAAAATCACGATACAACTCTAACTGTACAATGTGACGACTTAACACAGTAGCCAGAAGAGGGTCAAGTAAAGGTAACCAAACAGGAAAAAATGCTTATTTAGACACTGCTCAGACAGCTTCCAATATTTGTGAACTAGGGTTTCTGAAAGCTCGCATCATGATAGCGGCTACTGCCTGTAAGCACCACAGTAGCATTCAATCTGCCCAGTGATGTATGCCTTCAATGTTACACATTTACTCTCCTGCCAACTGCGCAGCGACACTAACAATGCTGGAGCGATCATAACTTTGGGTCATGGTGCACCCGTTGCGAAACTTGTCGTGTGCTGTGATGCATAGATTAAAACAAAGCATGGAAAAGGAATCAGTGCGCTGTAGCTTTACTTCCGGCTGAATAACGGCAGTGAGTCGTCGCTTCGATAATGCCTTCCGACTGCACGCCGAGGTAATGACTCATTGGGGATATTCACGTCTACAACGTCTTCAAAACGTCGAATAGGCTTAACACGGGCGGAACCACAAGACCAGGAGCGTTGTCTTGTGGTCTCACTGTCTTGTTATTTTTATTGTGTTCTAGCACTGACATGATACACGCAATGAATCGCAATACACGTACCTGGGTCACGTAACACTGCATTGAAGGACATGCTTCGAACCATTACAATATTGCTGCTTACCAGCAGGCACAGAGCCCTCCCATTCGAGATACTTCATCAATTCGCCGTGTGTGTCAAACCGAATGGGACTCTGGTGGGACCCACACGCTAATACCCCCTTTTCCCCCACCCCATGTGTCTGCTCTCTCCCACCCCACCCCAAGTCTCCTAACTAGGGCTGAGGAAGGTCTTAGAGGTGTCATGCTGAGGGTGGCTGTTACACAGGCTGTCACTTCCGTATGAAACATGCCACACTTTACATAAGTCGCAACATGCCCATACAGTCGTCTTCTAGTGACGGAGACAGATCCACCATTTATTTATTTATTTATTTATTTATTTATTTATTTATTTATTTATTTATTTATTTATTTATTTATTTATTTATTTATTTATTTATTTATTTATAAGGCTGTGCGAATATTCGAAATTTCGAATACGAATCGAATATTTTCCATATTCTAAGCGTAGTCGATTCGACAAATGCATATTTGGAAATTCCCGAATATTCGAGGACGGCCGAATAACGGTAGAAACGACAAATATTCATACAGACTGCGACTAACTGAGCAATTAATGAATTACATGCTTGCTCCCCACTCTGCTAAGAACATGTTTATTCACTTACAACTTCGCATGATCCGCTCATTATCTGTATGCTCTGTTTCAGTCTATCTGCATCACGCCCGTGAGACATGATCAGTTTCAGTTTCTTTTTTAGCAAGCTTTATTAGAGGGCTCTTCCACAACGATATATGATGTACTTTCGTGTTGTGTAAGCATCCGCGATAAAATATGCATCTCTAAAATGCTACGTGGACAATTTTTAGATGTTTGGAAATTAAAAAGATAAATATATAGGTCCGAGGAAAACGTGGTATTGAAACCGACAACTCCCGCCTTGTGTTCCCGCTTTTCTAAGGTGGTCGCCGGCTCTTTGCTGCGATAAGCGCTGCTGCTCTTTGAGGCAAACGCAAACCACGCTTACTTCGCCGCTGTGCTATTTGCAACTACCTCAGTGCTGATACAGCCCTCGCTCAACCGTGTTCTCCAAGAATGGCATCAACTGCGGATGACGAACCACCCCGAAAGCAAGAAAAGAAAGCCGGAAGAAATCTACTATGGGGTACTACACAAGCCTCTCGCCGTCGACAGCTCGGTGCAAGTAGTGCAAACGTGTTCTTCAAACGCCGACAGGAACGACTGCTTCTCTTCAAAAACACACTAAACAGCACCCTTTGTTGACGGAAGAGCACAAAAAAGACGCCGCTGCAAACGCGCCGTTGAAGAATCAACCAACACTGCACCATATACTACAGCAGAGACAGCAGTCATTTTCTGAGAAGAAAGAAAATGCACTTAACCAGAAAGGGGGAGAAATGGTCGCCTTAGATCTTCCCCCTTATAGCTTTGTAGAAAACAGGGGGTTCAAAGCACTGATGAAAGCAGCTTCACCGTACTACAGCCTGCCATCTCGAACAAAACTGTCGCGTGTGCTCGTCCAACGCCTGAACGACGAAACAAGAGCAAAGGTACCACACCAGCTGCGAAAAGCACTTGAACACGGAACAAGCACTCTCGCTTTTATGAGCGATTTTACGAGTGCCAACGAGGGCTTTGTAAGTCTCACGCGTCATTTTCTTTAGGTGAAGTTTGAGATGAAAAAGTTCACTTTAAGCACGCTACATATGCCGGAAAATCACATGAATGTGAACACAGCTGCCTCATTGGAGCTGCTATGCACCGACTGGGAGATACCAATTGACTGTGGGAAGTACATCGTGACGGACAACGGCCGCAATACCCGAGCGGCTGCCAGGAGACTGCCATGGCTCGAGCGGGCATGCTTTGCGCACACTCGGCAGCTGGCGATCAGCGATGCAATGTCGTGTACTCCGGAAATCAACACAACAGACTCTGCAAGAAGGCGAGAACGAGTGTAGGACACTACAAGCACAGCCATAGTGCGCAGGAATGACTGAACGATTTGAAGAAGCAGTTGAACGAAGACGTGCTCCATCTCGTGCAGGTTGTTGTTACAAGATGGAACAGTCAGTACCTCGTGCTCTCAAGGCTCCTTGAACTCAGAGAGTCCCTCGCACTTGAGCTCACCACTTCGGACACGAGCATATATATGCCTTTAACTTTGCAGAGTGAATATATGCAGCGGAGTTTGTGGAGGCACTGAAGCCCTTCTTTGACGCAACTGTGATTTTAAGTGCTGAAAAGTACCCCTTCTTGTCGTGTCAAATTACAATTATTTTTGGAATGTTGCATTGCCTAGAAGGTTGCAAAGGCAACTCAGGGTTTGCTAACAATCTTGAAAAATGCATCAAGACTCGTTTTGCGGAGTGCGAATTGGACGAAGTGGCCAGCCTGACCATGTTTCTTGATCCGCGCTTTAAGGCCACACTTCCTCAGGCATCTGGTGAGATCATCTGGCTGAAAGACTTTGTGACAAGGTCTTTGCTGGATAATTGGAGTCCCCGCTGGGTTCCACGTCGCGCGCAGCTGACGTGGAACCCAGCGGGGACACCGCCGTGCCCACGTCGACTTTGTGTCCACTGTTGTTATCCAGTGTATCGAATGCTTTTGACGATCTAGTGATGAACAAGGAGAAGACACATTTGGCATCTGCCCCTGAGAGGAAAGTTACACACAATGCGGAAAAGCCTCTTCTTGAAAGTGGCAAGGATCCTTGTGAGTGGTGGTAGACCATTGACCGCTTCATGCACCCTATTTTAAGTGCACTCGCCCAGAATTACTTGGCCATCCCTGCCACCTCAGTTCCCAGTGAGCTCTTCTACCGGTGGAAATGTTGTCACAGTGCATTGAGAGCGCTTACGTCCTGAACATGTTGACAGCAGGTAATTTTCCTTCACGATAATCAGTAGCAAGCGCATTACCTGACTGAGAGCATTACCTGACATTACCTGAGTGCATTAGCTATAATGAGCGCCTCTTTAATCTGAAGCAGCCTTGTAAAATGCAATATAATTTTTAAAAAGGTAATAAAGCTATTGTTGCCTCGTTTTTCAACATTTTAATGCTACACACATATTCGATATCCGATTTGATATTCGAAGACAGTTTTTTGCCTTATTCGCATTCGATTCGTATTCAAAAATTTCAATATTCACACACCCCTATTCATTTATTTATTTATTATACCCTCAGGGGCAAAGGCATTACGGATGGGAGTGAGGAATAAGTTGAACATATATTATGCACAACAGCATAAGCAAACAGCCAAAATATAAAAGTACAAATATACAATATTAGCGGATAAGAAACAAAGCAAATATAGATTATTTCTTATTACATATATTAGCGTACATTGATTACATAAACCATTACATAAAGTTGTATAAGGGACGTTAGCAAGCAGAGTGCACAATTCAATGTGAGAAGAGCACTCAAACCATAGTTGCAAACACAGTGAAAACAAGAGTACTCAAAACAAAATGTCATGTAAGGTTTCTTTAAAACGGTTGATATCCCTTATAGTCTGGAATCACCGTGACCTTACGGTCCTTTTCTGTGGACTGCCCTTCGGTGACCATAGCTTCGCCGTTAGGTTTGCTTTTCTTCCTGCGGATTGCATCAGATTTCGCAGGACTTTTCGTAGCCTCCTTAAAGTAGCTTTAAGAAGTTTTGCGGGATGTGTTGTAGCTCCCTTGAACAGTTGTAGACGCTTTACCCATTTTGGCTGGTCACAGACATCTATAACATGTCTTGCAAGTAGGATATCTTCTTCACGCTCTCCGACATACCAAAACAGTCAAGGGTACCTTAGTTATCCTTACGTGGATCAATGCAAAGGTGTCGCTGCAACGTCAGCAGAAGCGCATTGACGTCACATGTCGAATGGCGTCCCTCATTAGGTGGGCACAACGCAAGGGCGAGAGTTCGCCTTCCAGCAAAGCTCTTGGGTCCGGGTTCCTACATAACTCTACCTTAAATAACTGTTCCTTAATTAAGTTCTTCTTAACACCAAAGTCGTGGGCTCGACTCCCATGCCATGACGAGGATTCGACGGCCCCCCAAGCTCATGGGTTCGAGCGCCTTAAATAATCACATTTTAGTTAAATTTGTCTTAATTAACTTTGCCTAAATAACACGAAAGGTCGCGGGTGCGAGTACCATAACTCTATCTCAGTGAACTCTGTTTATTAAGTTAGTGTTAATTAGCAGAAAAGGTCTTGGGTACGACCCCGACCAAAGGCTGCGGTTTCGAATCCCTTATTTAAATCTGCTTTAATAAGCTTTATCTTAACTAACTTCGCCTAAATTAAAACCAAATCTCGTGGATTCTACTCCTACAAAAGGTCGAGTGTTCGAAGCGTTTTTGGACCAGCGTGTGGTCCTAGCCGACGCCGACAACGTCGGATTTTCCGCCTCACGAGCCATATGATGTCTGTGCATTAATACTTAGTTTCCCATGGCGCCTCATGCAATCACCACAAGACTTATCGTGTGGCGAATGTCGCACGACTTGGCTTCTGGGAGGTGGCGAGATTTGCTCGGCCTCGGCGTGTCAGTGTTGCTGGCCCCGGTTGGGGTGGTCACGTGCGCTGCACGAGCACGCACGCTGCCGGTGCGGTTATGGGCTTAATTGTAAGATGGCCGAGTCTCTCGAAATAAGGGGCAGGCCACGGCTGGCCCCGAGCTGGAAGTGCTTTCGTGCTTCGCGGATCTCGGATAGGTGAGGGGCCCACACAACCACTGATATTTTTTTATAGTGTTAGCATTCGTGGGGTACGTCACGCACTTTTGGAGGGCTATGTATCTATAAAAGTTTGTATGTTTGTACTAAACCGTTTTGTCGCCTAGCTGGGTCACTGGGTTCAATGGTCGAACGGGTAGCGTGCCTCAGACTGTGGTGCTGAGGTAACAGGGTTCGAATCCGCCCGTTTTATCGCTGCCAAATGGGTATTGCTTCAAGCGGCAGCGGGATCTCGATGACGAAGAAGATGACTCTGCTTGCGAACAGCATTGTGCGTTTGCTTCTTGGCCAATCTCCCGTAGCGCCATGAAATAATGAGCAAGGAAAGAAAGCATCGCGCGATGTCGTTCGACACGTCTTGCCCGAAGAGGGTTCTTATCGCGGACGAGTTGAACAACGAAAGCGGCAGCGAGGCTTCGTCACACTGTACTAACGTACTTTTTGGCGAATATTTGCCAAAATATATTACACACCAACGCATTAGCAGACTGCGCACTGCGTATGCACCGCTTTTCAATGAACGTCTATCCCGCCAACGCTTTAGGGAGCTGCGCCATGAATGCAATAGGATTGTGCCATTCATCAATGCATCTCTCACCGACTTAGTTCACTGTGTACATGGCAAGCAAGGCAACAATTCTCGACCTTCACAGGTACTAATGCGCAACGCTTCTGGTCTCGGAGGCTATGTGCGGACTTCTCGGCAGCGCCACCAGATGGAGCCGCGTATCCAGAAACAAAAAACAGAAGCACGAGATAGCTGCTCGGTTGCCCCATGACGTGTTTCTCAGCGTTCGCACGCGCCGTCGCACCATGCATTTCGGGGCCAAGCGCAGGTATCGTGGCGGCGGCGCCAGATGGCGTCGCGTATTCTTAGGGAAGTGCGAAAGGGGAGTGCCGCTTCAGTACACGCCTCAAACATAGCTCATTCCGATGGTTGATACACATTGTGTCTCTGTATTGATTCAATGCTAAACGCAATATCGTCGATAGTCATTGTGCGATGGGTTTTGCCGCAACCTTTTCCCGCCACAGCGTTTGTGAAATTGACAAGTATCCACCGCTGCTCTTGGAGGCAGACCAGGGAGGGTATTCTGTAGGAGTCCACCTAGTCGGCTGTTCATTTCATCCGCTGCTGAATGGCTGGGGCTGCTCATCTCCTCGCTCGAACAGCTGAGTCAAATCAGCGCTGCCCCCGGGTACGGGCCAGTAAAACAGGCACAAACGCCCTCCCGCCTTGGTGTTCAGCGACTACGATTGCTGTTCGGACGCTTGGAAGTACACCCACTTATTGGGAATTCAGCAGCATGGGACTACGAGACTTCATTTTTTTATTTACCTTTATGAATTTATTTAGAAGCCTACATCGCCCATATGGGCATTGTTGTAGGGAGGTTGGAACAGGAGCCGCAATCAAAATAAGAAAGCCGATAGGCACAGCCGTCAATTGAACATTCAACTAAAGCCTACGCCTTGCAAGGAAGAGGAAAACACATTTGCGAGAACATCAATAACACTGAAATCAAAGCGTTTCCACTCGTTAATCGCAAAAACAAGAATGACCAAATACATTCGTTGACATTCTACTTCAACAACCACTTTAGCATGAGCACTTCTGCGCGATATGTTGAATGGGCTTCTAATGTGTAAAATTTTAATAATACCAGTTTCATAATACAAAATCGAATGAAAATAATTTCAACGCAATACTTTTCTTCGCTGCTGGAAAGGTTCACAACCTATTTTATTTTTACTGATAGTTATAGTAAAATGAAAGTCATAAATGCCGCTGACAAAGCGTGCAACGCGATTTTATATGCTTATAGTTTATAGATGTTTATTGATGAGCCATGTTTATAGATGAGCACTTGGCGTTAAGAATCCCGTACTGTATCAGCATATTCAAAGATTGGATACACATTTGTTACACACAGAGGTTCTTTAAGACTTTTCGGGACAGGTTTGAAATTACGTTTGCGGAAATTTAACACACCAATGGCGTTAGCAGTTGCGTGGCCTACATGTTTCAGTAGACAAACAGACACGAAGAATTTGAAATGTTCTACGCGATCGAGAGATGTACCGTACAGGCTATAACAAGAATGGAAGGGTTTGCATTACCAAACGAACGCTTCACTTAGTAAAACACTTAGTAAAAGAACACTTCATTACATATAAACGCACGTTTATAAGCAGTAGAGTTACTAATAATAAAATCTTATTTCATAAAAAAGAAGCCTCATAAAGAAAAAGAAGTCCACGTTCGTGTGGCGATTCTGAACTCCACAACGCTAACTTCAAGTTAACTGAATCATCCCTTATACATTTTGAATATATAGAAAGCCTGGCCAGTCGTTTTATTATCTATATCTCTATGCCATTTTAAATTATATCCACAATTGTGACACCCTGCTACTTGAAAGAATCTGTGGTCAACCAGCTGTGATCCCCGATGGGTCGTAAAATGCTGCACAAGGACGGGTCGAACATTAGAACCATTCAGCGTATTACGGAGGAGGCCATAAGACTTATAAGAAGGATCTCTAATAGGCATAGGGGTTTAGGAGAAGAAGGTGCGATGCGCTTAGTTCACGCATTTATTATGTGTCATTTCTCGTATGTGGCAGCTATGCTAAATTGGAATAGGGGGGAGAAAAATAAATTGGAAGCATTAATCAGAAAAGCCATCAAGGCTGCGCTTGGTCTGCTATGACTACGTCAAACGATATGTTGTTACAACTGGGTTTGCATAATACTTTAGATGGAATTGCTGAGGCTCAACGTACCGCACAGAGGGAGTGGTTGCTAGGTACACCAGCGGGTAGGTATATATTAGTCAATTGAAGAATCGGTGGCTCTGTCGCACGATAGGGCGCCCCTACACGAGTTGAATGTGAACGTTAGGGCAAATATCATGGTTCGTCCATTTCCGCGGAATGTGCACCCCGTGCACAATGCATACATTGTGCGGGCGGGTCGCGAGAGCTAGGGCATTGTTGCGAGAGGCAAAGGATCAGGAGGAGGAGTCTGCGTTTGTAGACGCCGCATGGATTAATGGTAGAAATGCTTATTCGGTGGTGGTAGTAGACGGCAAAGGGAGTGGAAGAAATGCTGCTTCCATTTATACCAAAGATCCGGGGGTCGCTGAACAGGTGGCTATTGCTCTAGCACTAATTGATTCAAGAAGAGGTTTGGTGTTTAGCTACTCGCGATCTGCGATTACAGCCTTCTCGAGAGGACTTGTTGCGGAACCGGCTAACAGACTGCTGCAGGGTAGGCATACCGTTACTTGGTTCCCGGCGCACATGGGGACAGTGGAGGGAGCCCCGCGTAACCTCAACGATGTGGCGCACAGGGAGGCACGAGGATTAGTGTGCCGTGTACTCCCTGAAGGGGCTGGATCTCCCGCTCCTGAGTACAGGGACCAACTGTTAACCTACAACGAAATCACCAAGCACCCTTACTTAGGGCGCAGGGCATTCCCGCTGCCACATCCTAAATTAAATAGGCCGCAGGCGGTTACATTAAAGCTTCTGCAGACACGAACGTACCCTAACCCGGTCATCATGAATAAAATTAATCCGGACTGCGGGGTTTCAGTCTATTTTAGTAAGTGTGGGGGTTTGCTCGATTTACAACACATGCTGTGGCGCTGCTTGGCGTTGGCCGGTGATGGTTCTCGAGGTGAACAGTGGTGGCAGCGGATGCTGCACAGTGAAGTGCTGGCGGACCAACTCAGGGCTGTCCAGAGGGCCCGTGTGATGGCAGAGGGGCTCGGCCTCTCTGTACCGACGTGGGAGCGGCCCGCATCAGTCCCAGACTGATCCCTCAGGACCTAAATAAAGTTTTTCATACCATACCATACCAACATTTCCCACGAGTTCACCTGGTTTGGACAGCTTGGCATGCGTGTCTGCCTGGCAATGAGCGCGTTCGTGCGACAGCCCGATGCGTCAGCCTCCTTGCGCAGCTGGAACGCTGACATGATGGAAAAGACACCACTTACATACACGCATAAACTGCAACACTACACACTATCGCTTAGAACGTTCCCTCCACCATACGTGGAAGTAAACCGTGTAGGTGCAGCCGCTTGGCGCAAGCTCCACACTAATACGTTCCCCAGCCTTGCTCTCCGCCGCACATTTACCCTACCCACTATCCCGACAAATGTGCTTTCTGTAGAGGAAACCCAAACCTCTACCATTCTACGTGTGAATGCTCCAAACCACCTGGCCTTCCTAGAGTACCCAACGTCTCCCCATCCCAGCGGGAAGCCGCTCTTTCCATCAAAGCCTCGGACGACCAAGCGATGTCTGATTGACCGGACCAGCGCGATAACAGAAAAAAATGGGCGCAAGACTGAGTGCACCATCTTCTGTTACTTCATTACAAAACAACAAATAAAAATTTGTACTACTATTCGATATGATAATAAAAACGTCGCAGTTTCGCCCGAAAGGCGATAGCAAATCAGTGAACAGGTATACGAAGTAAGCATAGTAGATTTATCGGCCATGTGAGTTTGTAAACATAGGCATGCTAAAAAAATTAACAATTACGGGGTCACGCATGCACAAGCGAACATGAGCACATCTCTCTCGATGACCGCGGAAACTCGCTGCCTAATCGCTTGAGCGAGGAAGCGCGGCAGCAGCAGCGAGCAAATTGACCTTCGTGCTGCGACTCGCATCAGCGTGAGCTAAGCCGCAGAACAGAGCGCGCGTCGGAGCGTGTTCCTCGTCACAGATGGCTTTCAAGATAATAGAGTGTTGTAGCTGAGCGTCTTTACGGTACGCTTCGCTCCGAGCTGCCCCACTAAACCACACCGGAGGGACGGGCGATTTTGACGTGTTAGTTATACGTTTAGCGGAGCGGAGCGAACCTTTCGTAGTTGCAGCGCCCCCTGGCGATATTCAGGGTAATGAAAGAAAATAAAAACACTTTATGATCACTCTTGTACAGTAAAACGTAGATATGTATATATATAACTATTTCTCTATGAAGTATCTAGACGTGGGCTTGCAATGCGTCACCAGTCCATTTTATCCAATAGAAAATAAAGCGCCGTTTTGGGGAACGCCACGCGTTAGCCAGCGCGCTTGCTTTTTGCATCCAATCCAATTCGTTCTGACTCCAACGCTAGCCAAAGCGCTGCGCGGCACGCTCCGCTCAGGCAGCTTCTCAGCGTACCGTGTTCCTCGCTCCGCTAGCCCGCTTACGGCTAAGCGGACGGCGCATGCGTATTCGCGCCTCCGTTCCGCTTAGCTGCTTAGCGGAGCGTAAACACGCTCAACTAAAACACTCTAATAGCTGCCCGGGGGGCCGTGCGCGCCCGCCCGGGTCGTCCGGAGTACCAATCTGCTGTGTTTGGCATCAAAAATAACTTTAAGAAGCGAGCGTGAAGTGCATTTTCAACCGAGACGACTTCATGGACACCGCCGCTGCGATATAGAAGCTCCCTCTTTGTATTGCCAGCCTAAGAAGAAAGGACTTGATGCCACCGCCTGTATGTTCCGAAGGTTTTGCTCCAAGTGAACGCTAGGCGTCGAACTCGGAACTGGGCACCCAAGATCAAACTGGGATACGAAAGAATGTTGCGTATTCAAGTCGGTCATCTACTGCGAATGGATGAAGCTAACTATTTGTTCGTGCACAGACACTAAACTTATTCTGTTCAAACGTGTTCTAAAATTGTCATGCCTGGCAACCAACGTTCTGGCGCAAGTTGACCGAGGACGTATTAGGAAGACAGGACGCGCCGACTAAGAAATAAAGGTGCGTTCTTTTCCGTTCTACAATCAAAGTTATGTCTACAACGTGCCGACCTGTCCCACATCACATAGGCTCTCCTGTGCTTCGGAATCTCGCCGGCAAGCTGTCGACGCCGCTCATCGTGCGCTGTATTATAGCGTAAAATAAAGTTGCTGTTGCAAAGAGAAATTGTTCCGTTTTTCAGCTCTCTCGAGTAGGCGAGGTAGCATTGCACGCACAGGAACCATTTGAGACCTAAGAGTTCGCGTAATGTTTCAAAGCGTCGCATGCGTCTGGTTGATCGTCGCATATTCGCAGCTAATATCATCAGTTCATTTTATCTACATTAAGAGCCTTTTCTATCGACTTATTCTGCAGTTCCCTATATTGTAAAACTTGATGCCCGGGTGCCAGGTAAACCATGTTTAAAAAATCGTACCGCGAAAATTTGAGGACCAAGAAAGCGAGCAAAGCATGCTTCCTCGCAGTTTCGCAGTTACCTGGATTCGGGTGTACGCTGGTGCAGCACACCGCATGACACATGGAGACACCTCTGATTGTTGTCGACCGAGTGCTACTTTAATAGAGTTCAAGGCTAGACATAAAACAATAACACCTTGCATACAATAATATTAATACAATAATACATACAATAATAACATGTTACGTATCGACAGTGTTCTCACTAGACTCGCCTCCTATTTCTATCGTGGGGAGACAGGCGGGAGCGCCTCTAGGCCCGTCGCCGTTCAATATTGTGGCTATATCGAAGGTAAAAGTTTAGTTACGGCAGCCTAAGAAGGTTTCCAATCAAACAACTTGTTGACACCTGTCAGGAAGGTGCGAAAACTTGCACTCGTGGTCAACAACGTGTTCGCTATGCACCCTCCAGCGCGATCCCACATACCAGCACGCCGCCGCACAATAAATGGCGCTGCAATCGCAATCAATAAAACGGTCTATACACCAGAACACAGACAGAAATTGAGTGACGCAAATTTCAATGGGTGGTGGCTCCACCTGCTGCTCCAACGGCTCCGAGCTGCCAAGCGGGGCGACCTCAGGTAGAAGCAGTGCTTAAGCTTTGACATTTCTTCGAAGTTCTCACGAAGGAGGGGATGTTGAATTTTAGCTAGCAAATTTTGTTAGTGAACTTTAGCTTTTCGGCAAGATTGTGCTGCAAATCAGTATGGCTGTGGGAAGCGCAACGTCCGCAGGTGGAGCGGATCGTTCGGCTAAGTCCGTGTTACCTTTTCATGCGGAAAGATTGGTTCTGCGGCTATTCCACATTGATTTGCAAGTCTGGCAATACGTAATGAACTAGTGAAGGCCTTGCAGTACCCGATATACTTTACCTCCGCGTTGTAGTGCCTGGCGAAATCTCGCGCCCGCGCCTTAAAGACAGGCGGGAGGCCGTAGCGTATGTGCGCGGACGCCGAGATGGGTCCGTTTTAACGCGACAGCGTTAAGGAGCTCGTGTCGCAGAAAAGCCGGTGTCGTCGGCGTCGGTGTCGACGTCGGCGTCAGCGGCGTTGGCCATGAGCGATAAATCCCAGCAGGCAATTCATGAATAAAAAACAACTTGCAAGATGGGCTGGGTGGGAATCGAACCAGGGTCTCCGGAGTGTGAGACGGAGACTCTACCACTCAGCCACGAGTTTTTTTTCTTTATTGCCTGTTTTGTACTTCTATATCAAACAACAAATGACATTTGAGAAAACAAGACAAATTTGCAAGTTTTCAGCACCAAGTGTCAGCCTTATAGGGCTGACTATTTTAGAATTCTTTGAGCGTGGTCAAGGGTTCCACCCTTGACAGCCACGCAGGTACACAATCTTGTGCTTTCTGAATTTGCACAAATCTCGACATGCATTCTCGGAAAAGCATTCGTGCAGGCCGAGCATCCGGATCGCAGTGATAGCCCGCCATACGGGCGCGCCATAGACAGTGAAGGCCAACTAGCATAATAAGGTCAAATGGCAGTCCATCATCGTTTTCTATAGATAAATATCTAATACCCTGTGGATCTAAAGGAAAGTCCTTTTTGTTAGTCCTCTGAAGTACATCCTAAAAGAAGACACCCGCCCAACAATCTAGAAATACATGATCTATAGTTTCTGGTTTTTTACAGATCAAGCAATGCGAGCCCCAGGGTAAGAAAAACCCACGATCTTCTAAAAAGGTTTTGACATTCAACGTACCCGTGTGAAGCGCAAAAAAGAAAGACTTGGTCTCTGGCGTTACTGGCATTCTTTTCACCCGCTTAAGCACGTCTTGCCCTTGGCCTCCACTGTATATGGCCCTGTACATTGGCACAGAGAGAACTACATCGCATACATCTTTGTACAATGTTTTACGTTTCGCTGAAAAAAGGTACTCATATGAAAATCTAACGGACAAAAACCGTACACTTAAAATAACTTCTCTGAGGAATCCACAAACAGGACCGCTCATATTGTCTGTGCAGACTACATAGCTAGGTAACGCGCTCCTTGGCCTCACTTGGCACACCGTGCGCAAGAAAGGATCGCTTAAGTCGCGGAAAAATAAAAACCGGTTTACGACCTGTCGTATAAAAAGGTGCGTCATTCCCAAACCTCCGTCTTTAACTCGCCTGAACAAATTCATTCGACTGCATCGTTCCCAATTCGAAGCCCACACAAATACTGCGAATACTCGGTGCAACTTCTGTATATTTACCCTTGAACAATGCAATACCTGCAATACATACCATATTTTTGCGACAAAAAATAGATTGCAGACTGTAGCTCTTGCAAACATTGACAGATGTCCACCTTTCCACTTGTTCGCTTTTATCTGTGTTTCTCTTGTTTGATCTTGCCAATACTCATCGTTATTTTTGTAATATTCCAGTGGGACGCCTAGGTATTTAACGGGTGTCGTCAGCCACTTGACATTGGCGAAAGTGACAGGGGTGGAAGGCCATTCTCAGTGCCAGAAGCCAAGACACTTTCCCCAGTTTACCATGCTTCCAGTTACCTTGCCAAAAGCCTTCACTACAGCGATAGCTGCAGCTACACTCTCTTTATCTGTACAACAAACTGCGACGTCATCCGCATACGCCAGAATTTTAACTTCCGATACATTTAATCTGAAGCCGTGAATGTTGCTGCTTTCAATGCTCGCTAGGCACATTGTTTCTATGTATATACTGAACAGAAGGGGACTCAGGGGGCAGCCCTGGCGTACAGAACGCTTTAGGTTAATGGGGGCCCCCACTGATTTGTTAACAATGAATCGCGTATTGCAGGTCCGGTACGCCAAAGCTACCCCATCTCTAATGATGGATCCGACATTAATGTGGTCTAGGATGTCAAGCAAAATACCATGAGGTACACAATCAAAAGCTTTCTCGAGATCGAGCTGTAGAATTGCTACCCCTGCTTGCATAATGTCGCAGCACTCCAGCACACACCGCATCTTATGTATGTTAGTCACAATCGAGCGCCCCATAATTCCATATGTTTGGTGAGGACCAACCAATTCCTTAATTACTTTCTGTAGCCGCCTTCCTAGCACTTTCATCAAGGTTTTATAATCACAGTTAGTTAATGATATAGGCCTGTATGAGGAAACCAATTTTAACTTTTCTGTCTCTTCTGTCTTTGGTATTATTAAAGTATGAGCTTCCCCAAAAGACCGGGGCAGGACATCTAGTTCGCAAGCCTCATTAAAAAAACTGTAAGCAGATAGACAATTCTGTTTTAAATGTTTTGTAAAACGAAGCGCTCAGACCGTCAGGCCCTGGCGACTTGCCGAGATTCAGGTTATCTATAGCCTTTTCTACTTCCGTTTGTGATATGGGTGATTCCAACTCTGTTGTGGTGTCATCTTGCAGTCGTGGCATTCTCTCAAGAAATTCTTCTTTAAACCTCTCTGCATTCACAGGTCTAGAAGCAAAAAGCGCTTCGTAATGTAGAGCAAAAGCACGTCCTATGCTGTCATTGTCTGTCATTACTATCCCGTTATCTTTAATAACATCTATATGGTTTCGCCGGGCGCGACATTTTTCGAGTCCAAGTGAGCGTTTTGTTGGACATTCATCTATAGCCATCGCTTCTACCCTGGCTCTCACTTGCGCTCCGCGATAACGGTTCTCATCATAAAGCTCCAGTTTCTGTTTGATACTACGCAGATCTTCGGCATACACACCTGGCGTTTCGCATTCAAGCGCTGGTAGCTTTTCAAAAATCGTCTTGAGCTCTTTGTCTTTCTTTTTGGCTTCAAACAATAAAATGCTGGATCTTTCTATCGCTTTAATTTTTATCTGTTGTTTAAAGATTTCCCACTGCTCTCCTATTCTTTCCCCACTATCTTCATGGATATTCTTAATTGCACGAATGACAGCTTCAATGAAAGATTCATCCCTTAATAAATTGGAATTCAATTTCCATTGCTCCCATGAAAAACTCTTGCTCTCATTCCTTGATCCTATTTGACATTTCACAAGGCAGTGATCAGTAAAAGAAACTGGCGATACACCATAACTGCGGCACTTTGGGATCGTATCCAGTGACAGGTACAGTCGGTCCAAGCGGGCATGGCTGTTGCCCTGAAAATGAGTGTACTTCACAGCTCGGGAGCCTTCTAGGCACTCTGCAATATCCTCTAGCTCATGATCTGCAATCATTTGTGACAATACATCACTGCTTTTGTCTCTAAGCATTCTTCCAGTTGACCTATCACTTGAGTTCAAAACGCAATTAAAATCCCCAACCAAAACAAGCTGCTTGGCAATGCACAAATACTGTCTTAGGTTAGAAAAGAAATTAACGCGTTCCTGCGCCACACATGGAGCATAAACACACATAACACGCCATGCAACATCATTATATGTGAAATCACACAGCGCAAATCTACCGGAAGAACACGAAAAAAACGTTTTGCACTGACAGTCCTGGATTCCTTCGAACAAAGAGAACGCACCCACCAGACCTGCCGATAGCGTGGCTCACAACGGCATGGTACCGTGCAGCGAACCCCCGCAGCATGTTCGCCGTCTCCTCTTCTCCTTCCACTTTCGTCTCCTGCACAGCCAAAACGTCCAGATCTTCTTCCATTAACAACCGGTACAGTTGACTTTGTTTTTTCCTAGAGGCGAGACCTCGAACATTTAAGGTGGCGAGTGTAAGTGACGTTTGAGAAGCCATCGTTGATTTCTGGAAACGGTAGGCCAGGAGCATGGCGCTTACATTGCGCGTCTAGCTCAATGCTAGACGCCTCCGGGACTGCCCGGTGAGACGGTCTCACCACTTTGCGAAAGTGGCTTGTCGTCAACTTTCCTATCCGTCGTGCCCCCAGGTCTTGCCCTGAGGTTGGTGCGTCTACCCGTTGGTGCCTTCACAGGCGGTCCCTCGATGCTTCGCGCACCGACCTTGTCTCCTTGGCTTGTGGCGTCTTCCAGGGGTCTTTTAACTGCCGAGCTGACGCCAGTACTCCCCGCGACGCCGCTGGCGTTCGGTGACTCGCCGAAAGCGTCCATGTCCGCACTTGAACTACGAGGGACGCTTTTCACGACCCCCCTTTTAGACACTTCGTGTGTGGGAATTTCGGCTACTTGAGAACTTCTTTTGCAGAGTCGTCTCTTCCCTCAGCCGTTTTTGCCGCAGTGTCCGGCGGGCTGTGTACTAGAGTTGAGGCGTCGCAATGTGGCCCAGTTGTGCTCACATCCCCGCTGCCTTTCGCTGCGTCCTCCGCTTCGGTCACGTCCATAATGTGCACCGTTGAATCCTCATCACCGGCTGTTGCGGTAACTGCGGCTTAGGAACGAACGCACTCGGCGTCGACGTGACCGAAACGCCGGCAGCGTGAGCAGCGTGGTACCTTGCACTCGCGACGCACATGTCCCGCGCCATGGCAGCGCAAACATTGCATAGGCCGACCTGGTGCAACCAACAGCGCTAGTTCACCGGCGACGCGAATCTGGTGTGGCAGGTCGTCAACCTTGAGACCACTCTTGAGCTTCAGGAGCACAGTCTGAGTAGTCGAACCTTTCTCGTTCACTCCTTCCACACGCCAGCGTTCCCGAGTAACCTCGGTCACTTTGCCAAACGCCGCCAACGCCGTACGCACGTCGTCGTCCGCCACACCGTGTAGCAACCAGTGAAGCCGAAGCCTCACCTGCTGCTCCTGCGGGTCAATGACGAGACAGCGTCGCCCTTTGACCTGAAGTTCTTTCAATCCAGCCAACTGCTTCGTTGCCTCTGGGCTGTTTAATGTCACGGCCCACACATGGTTGATCCGGTAGGCACCCAACGCCACAACGTCAGGGAGCAGCCGTTCGTTGTGCAACGCGTCCCGGAAATCTTCGACCCTGAATGGCCGCGCTCGTACATCTCCGTGCAAGAAAAATGTGTTCAAAACGACGCGTCCTTTTGGCAAATGCGGCAAAATAATCTCAAAATCCTTGTCGTCGTCTGCTACCATCCTGTTACCGCGTCCCGGGTGGGCCGCTGAGACCGCTCGTGAAGAGCGCGACATTCCGCGTCCGCTCACCTCGGTGGCTGAAGAGGAAGTCATGTGACTCACTCAGCCACGAGTTCGATGCTTCAAAGCGGTACAAAAGCGCCTCTAGTGAACGCGGTGTTGCCTTAGAAACGAGTTGTTTCTAAGGCTCAGGCGTGCGTCGCTTGCTCAGCCGCACATTTCGTTGCCGCGCCGAACGCTGCGTTGCTCGACGCTCACCGCGTCCGATGCGGGGCGCGTAGTCGCTGCGCCGTAGCCCATTGTCTCACACCCCTTGGCGGGTCGACGGGAACGCTGTCGCGTTCCACTCTTGAAGGCGAAGCTTAAGCGTCCTCCAATTCTTTTGTCTCGGGACAGCGGAGGAATGAATTAACATTTGTTAAGCCATGTCGGATCTACTGTGCAATGTATGCATACTTTTTTTAACGAATAACGCTGATCTTGCCCTGTGGCCAGTAGTTACGATAAGCGACACAAACCAGCTTTCACACGTAAATGTTTCGAATAGTTGCTGAAAGGTATTGCAAAATTTCGTGGCCACTAACGTCAGTGCACGGAATTTGATCTGTTACTCTTGAGTTAGATTGTCATGAGCGCCAGAACTTTGTAGCGGTGCGAACACTTTCGCGGCATTTACTTGGGAATTACGTGCGTAGTTCTATGGCGAGAGACGCTGTACGAAGCCCACCTCAGACCTTTGTGTAATCGAGGCCCGTAGACAGACACATAAACATAGAGAAACACGCATAGGTACACACATACGGAGACAAAAGGACATTCATGGCTGAATACGCCACAGCGACACAGCTCGCGACGTACATCGTGTTCGTCCCAAACGGTGCCCTGCAATCTGCTTCGTTTTCGCTGGTTATTTGCACATCCATAATGACGCAGTGACGCCCAGATGATGTTCTGTACTTGGATGTTGCGGGCACAGATATATTCACACATTGAAAGCCCCGTAGCACACACAGATTACATGCACGTGAACGCGTCTTGGCAGTTTAGGAAAGATGGCGACCGGTCGCTGGGTTCCGGAGTATGCGCTCAGCCCATCCAGTGCGAGATTATCGTGTTCTAGTGTACAGCATACGGAACGCGGCGACAATTTTATCGTCCTTCGACTTCATACGGAACCTTGCGGCGACAGCGACGGTGCTGACGCCGACGGCAGAAATGCGTCTGGGGTGTCGATGTAATTACTATTGCAATAATATGGAATTATCTTGTTGCTTTTTGAAATGTGGGTATTTGTGGACTTCAAAAAATTGATTTAATTTCCCAGTGTATCCCCCACCTATGTATAAGCTAAAGCAAGTAGCCAGGGGTTAATTTTCAACTGATCATCTCTATTAGCTATTTGGCGCGAACAACCATAAGCAAAAACTTTGCGCTTAAGATGAAGTTTTGCCATCTTTGGGACATAAAATATTGAACATAGCAAGTTGCTTTAAAACTTATCCGGTAGTAGGTGAAATCGAACCATCATAATACGTATTCAGCCAATCGCGTCTGAATATATGCTCACACATGCGCCATGCACGGACTTCAAGGCGACGTCGCTAGATGACGCGGCATGCCTGGACAGGAGAGTGAGACAGGAGGCCGGCTGTATACTTGCCTCACACGGGACACGTCTGGACGTTGTCATTGCTGTTACAATGAGCTGTAATACGGTGTGCCGCTACGTATTTTGGTGCTAATCCTATTAACGTCGACATTCATAGTGAGTGATTGCTTCTGCCCGAATTTTTCAGCAACTGCTGGTGCGCTATCACTTCTCTGCGTATTGGTGAGTTCTTGAATGAAAAAAAAAGAAATCCGTTGCGAGTTACGTGTGCATGCTTTGTGTCCTTCTCTCTTTAATTGTGCTCGTAGTGAGAACCAGCGCGCCCCGCCAACCCGCTGCAATATTTTCTACGTACAGTAACTACTTATGAGCCAGGACGCATTGGCCCATGGTAACGCTTTGTTGTTCTATGTTTGTAACTAACAAAAATTAGGCTCCTCGATTCATTTATTCTCCTCATTCGTTTGCACACCAAGGGCCATGACTTTGGCTGCGTTGACGCCGTGAGGCACAGTATGTCATTTACCAGTTCACTGCTTCTAAGTGGATGCACTGCGTGTGATCTGCGGTTCAAAGAATGTCCCACATCCTCCGCCATGACCGCGAGTGAGACTGTGTAACACTGCGAGGCACTATCTTGTACACTTACAGAAATGGCCGAAAAAGCTGATTGAAGCACCGCCGCGGTTGTCTATTCGTTGACTTTCCTAAGCCAAATTATTTCTATATTTCAAACAAGGTTAAGAGTTAACTTCCCCTGTGCTTTGGCTTCACTGCCTATTTGTTTTATACATCTATAAAGAGAAATAGCATGGGAGCTGTCCGCTTCGGGCTAGAAAACTAGCGTGACCTAATGGACCACAATAAAGTTTTTCCATCCATCCATCCGTCCGTCCACCCGTCCGTCCGTCCACCCATCCCATCCCATCCATCCATCCATCCATCCATCCATCCATCCATCCATCCATCCATCCATCCATCCATCCATCCATCCATCCATCCATCCATCCATCCATCCATCCATCCATCCATCCATCCATCTATCCATCCATCCTTCCATCCATCCATCCATCCATTATTCCATCCATCCATCCATCCATCCATCCATCCATCCATCCATCCATCCATCCATCCATCCATCCATCCATCCATCCATCCATCCATCCATCCCATTGGTCCTCCTAATTCATCCACATATATTGTTACGGGGATGTTGGTATTGTAGAAGATTGTATTTACAATATATATACAAAATGAGTCTGAGTAGTTAAGATGGCATGACCACCAACAACGTGCAGCAGCCAGCATCTCGCGATCTTCTTCAGCCTCTCTTCGTTCATCCTTCCGTAACATGACCCCCGGGTTGTGAAGCGAAGAACTGTGAGCGAAGTATGGCTTCAGCCGCGAAACGTGCATGACGTCGTAGGACTTCATTAGGCTCTATGTAGCGAGAGAGAAGCTTTGGGAGAGACCGACCCGACGACATGGTGACCAAAGCAGCCCCCAAACACCTGGGGCGAACTGAACATCGTGATGGCACCGGTAGTAACGCTCTTTTTGCAGATGCTGCGAGGCTAATAAGCGAGATCGGGCGACTTGACGCGCCATGTGAGCGCGATCGATGACTTCGCGAGTATAATCAGTGACAATGCGAGGCACAGAAAGTAGGATGGTGTCAAAGATGAAAGTGGGGTGGTCGCGACCATACAAAAGATAAAAGGGTGAATATCCTGCGGTGTCATGTCGGGACGAGTTATACGCGAATGTCACGCAGTCCAGCGTGGCGTCCCAGTCGCGGGAATCGTAGGAAACATATATCGACAGCACCTCTGTGAGTTTTTGGTCGGACGTTCCGTAAGGCCGTTCGTTTGTGAATAGTAGGCGATGGACAGCCTGTGCTCAGTGGCACAAGAGCGGAGGAGGTTGTCCACAACTCGAGACAACAACGAGTGGCCGCGGCGTGTAAGTAACTGTCGAGGTGCACTGTGTTTGAGAATGACGTCGCGAAGGAGAAAATCGGTGACGTCTGTTGCGCAACTAGTCGGCAACGCCTTTGTTATCGCGTAGCGTGTCCCGTAATCAGTAGAGACGGCGATTCATTTATTCTCTCTATAGTCGTCATCGGAAAAGGGCTAAGCAGGTCAAAGCCTACGCGAAAGAATGGTTCAGAGGAAACTTCAATAGGATAGAGTTGGTCGACAGGTGGCAGGAAAGATTTCTTGCGGCGCTGACACAATTCGCAAGTTGCGACATAGCGACGCACAGAGCGGTAGAGACCCGGCCTGAAGAACCGGCGTAGTACGCGGTCATATCCGCCATCGGTCCCAGTGTCCCGCCGTCGGTGCATCATGAAGTCATTCGAGAACGACGGATCGCAGATGACAAGGAAGCACAAAGAGCAACTCAGGGCCGTGAGGGTTGATATTGCGGCGGTAGTAGATGCCGTCGTGCAGCACGAACATGTGGCACGGGCCGCAAGTGCTTCCAGATAGCACTCCGGCATTGATGGATTGCAAGGATGCGATCGCGTTGTTGTTCAGCGCGCATGTCCGTCATGTCAGTCAAAGCCATCACGCAGGTCACCGGATCATGCGCAACAGTATCAGGGGGGTCCACGGGGTGGCGCGAGAGGCAGTCAGCGTCCTTGTGCAGACCTCCAGACTTATAGTTGACAAATAATGAAGATTCCTGGAGCCGCAAAGGCCAGCAACCAAGCCGTCCTGTGGGGTCCCACAGGGAAGACAGCCAGCAGAGGGCGTGGTGGTCTGTAACGACCGAAAACGTGCGGCCGTACAAATATGGCAGGAACTTGGTGACAGCCCAAACTAAAGCCAAGCACTCCCGCTTGGTGATGGAGTAATTTCTCTCAGCAGGTGAGAGCAGGCGGCTGGTGTAAGCTATCACGCACTCGGTACTATTCTGCTGTTGGGCGAGAACAGCGCCGATGCGCTAGCCGCTTGCGCCAGTGTAGACTTCGGTCGGTGCAGATATATCAAGGTTGGCAAGTATGGGAGGGGTGGTCAGAAACCCGATGAGAGCGGCGAACACGTGAGCTTGCTCTGGGCCCCTTGAGAATGGCGTCTTCTTCTTTAGATCTGTCAAAGGCCGATCAACGTTGGCGAAGTTTTGACGAAACGGTGAAAGTAAGAACACTGGCCGACGAAGCAGCGCACGTCAGAAGCAGAACGTGGCTTAGGGTAACTGCACACGGCGCGAACTTTTTCGGGATCTGGTTGGACACTAGATGCGTCAACGAGGTGTCCCAGCACGGTAACCTGACGGCGCCCGAATTGACACTTCGCGGAGTTTAGTTTAAGGCCGGCTTTTCGCAAGACCTCAAGAATGGAAACGAGTCGGGTAGAGTGGCTGCCGAACGTGAGAGAAAAAACAATAACGTCATCAAGGTAACAGAGACAGGTGGTCCATTAGTAGCCTCGCAGAATAGTGTCCGTCATACGTTCAAATGTGACAGGAGTATTGCATAGGCCAAAGGGCATGGCTTTGAACTGCGATAAGCCATTCGACGTGAAGAAAGATGCCGTCTAGCGGTGCATTTCTTCAACAGAAATCTGCCAGTAGCTGGATCGAAGATCGATGGGCGAGAAGTATTCAGCTCCTTGCAAGCAGTCCAAGACGTCATGGATGCGTGGTAGTGGGAAGACGTCTTTTTGCATGATATTGTTTAAGTGGTGATAATCGACGCAAAAACACCAGGTACGATCTTTATTTTTCACAAGACGACAGGCGAAGCCCAAGGGCTATCCTATGGCTCGATGACCCCTTTGGGGATCATTTTTTCCACTTATGACTGGATGACTCGACCTTCAGCGTGCGATAACCGATAGGGACGCTGACGAATAGGATTTGTGTCTGCAGTGTTTATGCGGTGGTGCGCAACAGATGTTTGGCCTAAAGGCCTGTCGCCGAAATCAAAGGTATCACTGTACGATTCAAGCAGGTGACGTATGTCCATGGCCTATAAAGAGCTGAGGTCCGGTGCAATCATTTTCGGGAAGTCATCCATTAAGAAACCAGTGCTGTGAGCGGCAATGTGTGCTACTAAGCCACTCTCGGCATTCATACTCTCAATGTAAAATTCGGAACCACTACTAACGCTGGCCAAGAACATTCCGGCCGGAATCACTTGAGGGCACAGGCTGAAATCCAGAAGCGGTAGAACGACGTCGTTATTAGTCACTGCGATCAACATATGCGGAACAGCAACTTTCCGCTTCGAAAGCACGTCGATGATGGGGCGAAGCACATATTCACCGTCACGAACCTGTGGCTGGGCGGTCTAAGTGACGTAAGTAAATGCCTCGGGTGACAGACGCACAAAGTGAGCAAAGGCGCTGTGGGGAGGTACCCAGCGCATCGGCGAGTTGAGGCAGTTCCAACTGAAGAACGCCGGTCGCGCATTGGATTAGAGCAAAAGGAGTGGATAAGAAGTCTAATCCAAGGATAGCGTCGTGAGGGCAGTTGTCGATCACAGCAAAGAGAACTGAAGTAGGGCGGCCGACTATAATGGAACGCCCAGTACATATTCCAAGAACAACCAGCACGCCGCCATCGGCCACACGAAGCACTCGGGCAGCTGCTGGGGTGAGGACCTTCTTTAAACGTCTACGTAGGCTAGCACTCATCACAGATACGTTGGCTTCAGTGTCGACGAGTGCTTGGACAGATGCGCCGTCTATTTTAACGTCTATTACACTTCTCCTTGTGGGCGCAGACAGAGGATTTGCCGCGCTAGTCGGCGATGCAGCACCACCTCCGAGGCCTGCATTTAATTTAACGACGACCTGGCTACGGTGAACGGGAAGATGGGTGACGTGTTTGCTGTGAACGAGACTGGTGTCCGCGCGGTGATGGTGAGCGGCGGTACCGCGTGTTCCTACCAGAGTTGTCCGCGCTGTTAGACTCGGCGGTGGGCGAAACATTGCGCGTATTTCCGTCAAAATTGCTCAGGTTGGTCGGCGCGCGAGGTGTTGAGGGCCGCGAGTTGCGACAGTATCGGCGACATGACCAATGCGGCAACAGGTGGCGCATATAGGCTGGTCGTCCGCAGTTCTCCACTCAGTCGGGTTGCGATAACGCTGAGAGAAGCGTCGGGGTGGAACGAAATTAGTAGAAAGCGTTCGTTATCTCTGGGATTGGCAACAGCACTCACAAAATTTAAACCAATGTTTTCGAGTTCCTGGCGAACGATTGCTTGTACAAGAATAACTGAAAATGCGGTAGCATCAGGGCTACGCGAACAGAAAGCCGCGGGTGCCATCGCATCCAGTTCACGTCTAACAATTCGCACCACATCCTATGATGGCGACGAATGCTGCTGTGCGGGTTGATCTTCACATGTCCACGTTGCCGCAGTATTGGGAAGTCTGGCGAATGGTTGCAAGATGCGTCGGCTTTTGGCGGGCTCGAATTCTCGCCACTCTTAAATGATTGCATCAACTGTAGAGCAACTCTTGCACATCAGCAGATTAAACGCATCGTCAGCAATGCCCTTAATCACGTGCCCAACCTTCTCAGCTTCTGTCATGTCGTTATTGGCCTTACGACAAAGTGCCAGCACGTCCTGGATGTATGAGACATAGGACTCCGGGGGGGATAGGGCACTGGAGGCGAGTTCCTGTTTTGTGGCAATTTTACGGCTGGCTGGTTTGCCAAACAAGTCTGTCAAGTTCTCTTTGCATTTGTCCCATCCAGTTAGCTGCACTTCGTGGTTTTCATACACCTTTGCCGTACCTCTTAGGTGGAACAACAGGTCAGCTAGCGTAAGCCTAGAGTCCCATCTGTTGATTCCACTCACGCGTTCGTACATGGCCACCCACTCTTCAACGTCGGTGTCATCGGTCCCGCAGAAAGTTCCAGGATCCTTGGGTTGCACGACAACAACCAAAGATGACAGTGACGTAGCTGGCGATGGTGACGTAGGAGGCGGCAACGATGTTCACCCCCACGTGCTAACCATCATTCATGGTGCGGACGGTGATGCGACGTCCACTGCGTAGTTTCGTTTCCAGCCGTGGTACCCCGCACATTTCACATATATGTTAGGCGGATGTTCGGAGTATAGAATATTATATTTACAATATATATACCGAAACTTGGAGAACGCTTAAGCTTCGCCTTCAAATGTGAAACGCGATAGCGTTATCGCACCCCGTTCACACCAGCCACTCATTCGCTCGGCGTGCTCTTGAGTCACACAAAACGAGACATGCGCCTGAGCAAGCGGAAGGAACTAAAGAACTTGGTGTCTCGGAGGGCGAAACGATCTACGCGAGCCAAACGTCGTGATCGGCACGGACAGCCGGGCCGGGACGCGGCATGAAGGCTGACGTGATTGTGGGGTTGACGCCTCGATCCTCTATCTCGCTTGGGAGCACCACGCTGACGCATGACTCCTCGCCAGCAGTACGGCACACTTCGCAGAGAAAGCTTTCGCACCAGACACGCTACGGCGCAGCGATCACGTCAGAGGCGTGCCGCATCGGACGCTGCACCTAGGAATCACGCTGTGAGCGGAAAGAAGAGCAGGGTCGCCTAAACACGAGGGTTCATGTGACACACGCTGGAAGTTGGAAGGAGAGAGAACGAGGAAACTTATTAAACGCAAGGGTATTGGGGCATCCTCGCACCGGTCCCCGCACCACCCCAATGCGCTCAAACGAGACGAAAGGGAGAAGCGGGCGAGTGGCGCGCCACATGTTCGGACAGCGCCGTACATTGCCAGGAGGGGGTCTTCTGTGTTTGCCGCGAGAGGGCTCTACATGCGCGCCAAGCGCAGAAGAAATGTAGCGGAAACGTACTTAGCTATGCGTTTAACTGCGACTTCTGTAATTTACATGCTCATAATTACCAATATACACCGCAGTATAACTTTCTATGGCACGCTTCTAAGGCAACACCGCATTCACTAGAGGCGCTTTTGTCCCGCTTTGAAGCATCGAACTCATGGCTGAGTGGTAGCGTCTCCGTCTCACATTCCGGAGACCCTGGTTTGATTCCCACCCCGCCCATCTTGCAAGTTGTTTTTATTTATGAATTCACTTCCGCCATTTTTCGCTCATGGCCAATGCCACCAACGCCGAATACACCGGCTTTTCTGCGACACGAGGTCCTTAACGCTGTCGCTTTATAATGAGTCTGAGTAGTTAAGATGGATGACCATCAACAATCCGCAGCAGCCAGCGCCTCGCGATCTTCTTCTTCCTCTCTTCGTTCACACTTCCGTAACAATATAAAGGACCCGCCACATGCGGCGATTGATTTGTAAATCGAAGCGAGCCAGCGCGTCACATCTTAAGTCTGGCTCCGGTGGCATGAACGTATACATCGGAAAAGAAATTACTATAGAAAGGAGCGCCCCGTGACAATTAATTATGAAACTTCTATAAAGTAAAGGCGCGTGAGAAACAGGCCGTTGTCCCGTAATAGGCAAGCGGTAATTTCTAGCCACGAAGCATAGGAAGGGTGTACAGGGGAGGGTGTGTAGGGCTGGTGGCCGTTCTTGACTGCTATGAGGCCGTCACTGAAAGCTACCACGAGCCAAACGATGCCTTAGGTTCGGCAATATTGGAGGGCCTACTTCCCATCGGGCCGATAGACACCGAAGGGAGGGAAGAGTGCATGCAGAGGAGGCCGGCTTGCGTTCACTATTATTGGCCAATTAGGTACCCGTGTAGAGAAGCAAGGCAGCAGGCAACCATAGAAAATGTCCGACAACACAAAATTTAAGAAGTAGGCTAGAGAGAAGTGCGTATAAGTAGCTTCCATTTGCGTTACTTTGTGTAAACGTTTCCGTCATTGGCGTTTCATTCGGCATATATGTATGCTCAATGTTCGTGTAAGCAAACAGGACTTGTTCAGGACCAGTAGGCATAGGGCGGATGCGTACCAGGCGCCTCCACCAGTCTATCGCGAGAGGAAAAGGCAAGCAGCCAGTTCCAAGCGAACGTCCGTTTACTGTGCGTTTCTTCAGCAGGCCTCACTCACAGTTCTGCATCCTCGGCTTCTAGCATAACTAGCGCGTGCCAATATAGAGGAAGCGGTAGATACTTGCGTATAATAGCAATCTGTGGAGCACTCAAAGCAACTGGATAACGCGTAAGCGTTTTCTATCTTGCAGAAGAGTAGATTACGAAAGCGGCGAAAAGTTTTAAGAGCCTTTTACACTCATTAAGAGCTGATACACGGAATAATTGATATTATCTGAAAGAAATATTTGTCGCTAGAAGCACTCACACAATAAGGAAAGTGTCTGTCGTAGTAGTTCTGCGGAAAACCGCAAGTTGGAGGGAAGTAATGAATAAAGGATGAAATCAGACATCCACCCATTCATCGCAATTGCTACACGGGAAACCCATACGAGTTCCTCGAAAAAAAAAGCCTCATAGTTGAAGAAAAATTCGTGCTGGTCCGGCTCTCGAACCCAGGACCACTACCTTTTCCGGGGCAGCCGCTCTGCCATCTGAACTAGAAAAGAAAAGGCAAGAGTTAGTCGTAGTAGTTCTGCAGAAACCCGCAAGGTGGAGAGAAGTAATGAATAAAGGGGGAAATCTGACATCCACCCGTAGAACTACTACGACAAACTCTTGCCTTTGCTTGTGGGTATTGAAAACACATCGAGACATTTTTTCAAATGTGCTGCATGTGAAGAGACAAAGCCCGTCGCAATATTTTTGGAGCTGTATTTAACGTCAGCAATGAAAGGATGTTGAAAGTCTATTGAATCACGCCCGCAATGTTTCTTGACCGATGTTTAAAACGGCCCTTTTATTACAATTCTGCTCAGCTATGTTGTGTCACACATCATTAGCTTTGCCGTCATGTTGATATAGTCCTTGCATGTGAAAGGACAGGGACAAACTTATTTACGGGTGGATCTCTATTGCAGGCGTGGGTCCCCTTAGGCTTAAAAGCATGCTGCTTTGTAATAAACCTATAAACCTGCAATAAGTCTGTAATAAACCATGTTGTAAAGCTGCCAGTACAATCGTTATGCCAGTTTTTCAATTGGCCCAATAAAGCGACATGAATGCTCCTTCTCAAAATAAACAATTCCAAATTGATGCAGACTAAAACCATGTTTCTAAATGCTTACTTGTCACCAAACGTTTGTGTAAATGTACGACCATTTGCAGCTTGAGAACATGAGAAGCTTTCTAAAAGGTATTGTAAAGTACGAACTGCCTGCAGCTTGACACCATAACAAAGTTTAATATTGTCAGATGTAAAGCCTGCGTGGCCCCGAAGTAAAATATTTTGTCTATTTTAGTAAATAACAAAACACATAACAAGCAATTATATTATATACAAGTAGAACTGCGTCATAGGAAACAAAAAACACTCAAGAAAGGTACTTGATTTATTTATTAGGTAGCCAGTGACAGTAACCAATGCACGACTCGCAGAAGCCCACGGCAAACATTGATATATTAGGTGGTCATATATAAGTTTTGCTGAATTAAAAGAAAATCGGCTGTTGCAGATAACATAATTCTAGTCCTTGGGTGGAATTACAGAGGCACACGTTGCTTGCATGAGAAATCAAAAGACATATTTAACAAATAACGAAAATCTATTATTTACTTTTTAAATACTTGATGGAACCTATTGCAATTTACGAATTGTTGCCACTGAATTTACCACACACATGCATTAAATGAAATTCTAGAATAACACCAGTTTCGAAATATACGCCACAAAACTGGCCGTGAAAATCCACTGTTGTTGCACTTATTAAAAATAAAAAAAACATTTTTTTCGCATTGAAACACAAAAGTAACTTAAACGCCCATGTCTTTTGTAGCATATTTTGGAAATATTTCGAAAGTGCTGTCATTCTGTAAGTTCATTTCAATGGATACGTTTTGCATTTTTACCGGATAAGGTTTGTAAACTACAATATTTGCCGTAAAGTAATTATTTCGGTGAATTGCTAACTTTGTGTTAATTAGTGGAATAATGTAGGTTTTTCAATTTCTTGGGCTGATAATGTCTACCTCTATGAATAATCAGCTGAGGGAAAGCAATTTGCTATCTGCCACAGGCGATATTTAAAAATGCCGTAGAACTATAAGATGATCACCAACCTATAAACCTCCTATTTATTGTTTTAACGGTGTGCCAATTTCAATTAATATGGTCGACCTCTGAAACAACATGGAAATTTCAATAAGTCATGCTGTAGTAGCAGTTTATTGCGCTACTTTGCTTGTCGCAAGATCCATTTGTGTTTCCTGCTATGATTACTGGACTGAAAGGAATAGAAAGTTGGGCGAGTTGTTATTGATTCGTCAGCCACTAAGCAAGGGTGAACTGCAAACAAAGGCGAAAGAAGACACAGCCACAAGGGCTGACATTCAACTGGCAAGCATATTAAATGAATGACTTCATATATGCTTGAACAGCGCATGGGCCTGCAAGCAGTGAACAATTCATGACAAGCATTTGTGGTTAGGTGAGGTGATGCCAAAAAACAATAAATTAAGAAAAATCTAAACCAGCGTACTGCTCGGCTACTAACTATTTTCGTCTTCTAAAAGGAAAATTCATTTTTCTTGGAGGGCCATTTAAGGCTTACAATCTGGTCCTGCTTTCTGTATTCTAAAGAGCTCACAAATTTCATGCGTCAATTGGTATGGATGGCGAAAAAGACACTCGGTCCGGGTAGCTTTTGCAGAAACCCACAGTCAAGGCAATGCATTTCCAAGTATGCAAAGTAAACAATGCTACTAAGCGCACTTACCTGCTCCCCGAGGTGCACGTTTACATACCGCCCTGATCGTCCCACGTAGACTGGACAATACGTGATGGGGACGCTGTAGACTACCCCAGAGGCACAGAGCACAAACATATTAGTGTGCTTTAGATGGCAGAGATCTTTTGCACTTGTGCCGTTTCCACGAAGGTAGTTAAGGGTAGTAAACAGCATCCCCTCACGTGTGGCCCAGTATACGTAGGCACAATCATGGCAATGTGCAAACGTGCACCTCAAGGAGCACCCATATGTGCTAGAGGCACTGGTTTCCCTTCATAATGGGCAGTGCATTGCGGGGACTACGGCTGCACCGCAGATTTCGCTCGCAACGAGACTCATTTTCACCATCCAGACTAATTGACGCGTCAGATTTGTGATGCCTATAGAATGCAAATGGCCACAATTAGTACATGACCGGGGTAGTTGGAGAAGTATGGGGGAGGCCTTTGCCCTGCAGTGGGCGTAACCAGGCTGATGATGATAGAATACCAAAAGCAGGACCACATTGTATTATTCAGCCGTGAATAGCCCACAGAAAGATAAATTTCCTTTTTAGACCACGCAAGTCTTTGATAGCCGATCAGCACGCTGGTTTTCGATCTTTGTTGATTCATTACTTTAGTATTGTTGTATAACCTGATCTGACCATGAATACTTATCGCGAATTGTTCAGTGCTTTACGCGCAAATGCACTGTTCAAGTTAATACTGATTCATTTATTCAATACATTTTCCAGTTGAAAGTGTAGTGTCTACGTATTCCTTAGTCTTCGTTTTTAGTGCAATGTGGGTTAATTGGCATGGATTACTGTACTTCTGATCGTTGCGTACCAAGCGAGTTATCTATTTTAAATGCTTCAAATTGTTATTAGAAAAATCATGAATATTAGTGAAATTCTCGAAGACATTAAATAATTATTCCTCGAATGAGTTCCATTTCAGTTTTGTTTAGTGCCACAAGAAAACATTGAATGAATGAATTCCCCAAAAATCTAGTTTCATGCATACATGAACGGCACATCATTGCCATTACTGGACAGATTTTGCGGTGCCAATAAATTCAAGTTAACTCATACCTTGTATTTTTGCTCATGTATCGGGATAGCAAAAAAAAACATTTACCTGAGCCTAATTAAATTACAGTTTTGAATCCGTAAGCAGTTCCGTCGTTACCAAACGAGAAAACTGTCCATCCGTCCCTCCTTCGCCTAAGACCGTCCCTCCTTCGCCTGAGATGATTGCTTTCAAGATAGAGGCATCCAACTGTGGAAGAAGACGACGACGAACGCGCGAGCAGGGGCACGAAAATTTGGGGGTGGACAAACTCGCTATATGGGGGTGCGCAACTTGAAATTGGAGTTGAGCGAACTTGAAATGAATTTGCTCATGATCCAACCTAAATTTGGTGGGGAACCAACTTGAAATTTGGGAGTGAACCTACATGAGATATTGGGGTGGCTCAATGTCCAATTGATCGCTGCAGAGCGCCCTTCGAGTTATGATCACCTCGCGTGCAAGCGAGTGTATTGAGACGCTTGGCTTGTTTTCATTGGTCCTTACCGAGGCGCAGTGGGAAAGCAGGCGAGAGCTTGAGGGAGCAAGGAACTTGCGCCTAACTCATGCTTGCGGGAGCGGCAGTGAAGATAACATGGCTTCGCGGCCATGCACTCTCCCATCGCGCAACGCCTCACGCATTACCGCGGTAGCTGTTCGCTTTTGAGCGCTCTGCTCCGTCGATGCGCGCTAGTGCCCGGAGTTCCGGTTCAATTGGTACGATTGTACTGAAGGGGTTGGAAGCGGCGAGAAAAACCTGTCAGCTGTCTGCTAAACCCTAAGCATTGTTTGCCACCGGAATGACCATGGCAATACGTGCATAAGCTAGGAAAGGCCATTAGGCAGCAGTAAGCAAAAACGAAGTCACAGCTGAGCCAAAGAATGCTTGCGCTCTAGTAGACAATTTCCAGAATTTCTGAAATTTTCTATTAACGAGAACCACTCCAAGACTGCCATATATTCACTTGCAGATATATGCATGAAACAAAATTTTCTGAAACTTTTTCTTAGTAACTTGAAATAGTGTGGCACCATGTAAAATTGTTTTTCACAGAACTGGGCCATATGGCATGAAAAACACAAGATAACTAAAACACAAAGCAGTAAAAATAGTAAAGAAACACTATCTTTGGGAGAACTAGGTAAAAACATTACTTTATATAAAAATGCAGTGAAAAATTACAAAGCACAACACTGGCTTTCTGATTTGAGTTACCAATGACGGGCCGTTAGGGAGACATAACTCAAGTTAACATAAAATTTTAAGAGTTACAAAAACACAACGTTTGTTCGCTCGTTTCAGAAATTTGAATTGGACTCTATAGGAGACTAACGTAACAAACATTATTGAAATTGAAATAAAAGTATCGACCCTTACAAAAGCAAACTTGTTTCTTGGTTTCAGATGAACTTGGGCTCTTCAGGAGACCAAGAATAATAGGAAGCTAACATCCTAGTATTTTTAAAGTTGGCAAGTTTCTGTCATATCATTGTACGTTATGAAGCGCTTCTTATTAAAAGCACAAATGAAGCACTAAACAAGTTGCTTTTCCAGATGCATAGGATTCTTCAGTAAGCGTGGATGATTGTTGTGTAGCCTGTAAAGTAAGGCTACCTAAGCGACACCACCTGCGCAAGTTCTCATATTTTATTTCTATACTATGCCCGCAAAGATTACAATTTACCGTACGATTGCTCCAATTTTATGTTTCTTTGTTCTTTTGAAATATTTGAAAACTAGTGAAAAATATTTCAAGGGAGAGGATTCCTGGAATAAGGCACCCTCCCCCCTCGATTGACCGGTCACTTTTTGAAATAAAGGTTCATTCATTGATTCATCAATTAAAAATATTTGCATTTACGAATAGTGACTATTCTATTCGAATACCGAATCTAATGGGACACTACTTAGTTCGTTATTTGAAAGTGTCGAATATTCGCACACCCAAAATATATATGAAACCTAAATTACGAGAAATATTTCCCCCCAGAATGTGACCCTCAACCAAATAAACAAGAACAACATAAGAGCCCATTCATCTTTTTGATCAATTTGAACCCATAAGCTGCTTGAATATTCGTTTAAAATAACCCTGTAAACCGGAAAGTGCTCGCTTGAAGCAAGAAAGCAGGAGACACTTCCAATGATTTCTGAATGGGGGCAGTGGACATGTCCCATGGTCTGTAAGAAGCTTTAGACTGTAGATGCCAAGGGCCAATTCAGTGCTGCTCAATTTATTTTTAACATGCCAGGAAAAGCCACATAAGGATTTTTTTACCATATCTTAAAATATAAAGTGACAAAGTGCATTTTATCAAATAGATTAGGTGCTTAGAATGAATAAGCGTTAATTACACTTAGGAATGTTGGCATTGATGCCAAAGTAAGTACACCTTGTAGCGAAGCTTCCATAGAAGCCCATACGTTCAAAACACGGTGGTTGAGCGGCACTTCAAAGGGGCTTAGTGCCATCTGTGTGAAGAGGGTACACTTCCGGCGGAACAAAAAATAATGTGACGCCATGTCTTCTAATACAGAAGCGACGTCATTTTGATGTCAAAAGCGAGAAATTTGTTTTGACAGCCGGCCATTGGAACTGTATGCTTAAATGCCCACCATTCGACTTGATGGGCGTTTCGAGCTTCCAGCGCAGGAAGCGATGCAGCAAAGGGTGAGGCGTACGGGCGTAAAAGTTGCACCCTCGCACTAAATATACTTTGTTTGGAGGGCCACGAAAGCTTTGGGTGTGGAGTTCTCGTCCTATCGCCCGTCGCGAAGCCGGTCAGCCAGCACTGCGGCACGAAAATTGCTAAGCTTAACGGCTATATGGCGATCGTAACTCGCTACTTTTGACTGAACAGGTTAAGCAACGATGCAACCACACACACCATCATATTTCGAAAAACGTTGACAAACGTTGACAATTCAAGAGCTAGATTGCATTTGAAATGACTTCGTCAACACCCTCTCTTATGGTGAGCGCTCAAAAAAGGTATTTATTTCAAAGAATAAGTAAGATAGCGTTGTCTTTTCTCGTCACGCGTAAATTAAGTTGATTAGGCGTTTTATTTTCGTTGAATGAATCAAACTATATCTCGTAATAAATAAAAAAATTTTCCCAATATTCGTTCCCTCCTCACAAGTAGCTCTACAATCTCTGCTTCCATTACCACCCTTGCTGACGTCGGTGACAAGTCGTTCTGACCCAATTTTCGCCGAAGATTACCGAAATATTGGGATCGACCTTAGTGATGCTGACAACTCTATCCCCATTGTCGCTTTGATCGAAACAACCAAACGAAGAAAAACCCGCCGTAGTTGCTTACTGGCTATGACGTTCGCCTGCTAAGTACAAAGTCGCGGTATCGAACCTCAGCCACGGCGGCTGCATTTCGATATGGACCCAATGCGAAAACACCCAAGTACTTAGATTTCATCATCATCATCAGTCTGGTTACGCCCACGACAGGGCAAAGGCTTCTCCCATACCCCTCCAACTACCCCGGTCCTGTGCTAATTGTGGCCATGTTGTCACTCCAAACTTCTTAATCTCATCCGCCTACCTAACTTTCTGCCATCCCCTGATACGCTTCCCTTCCCTTGGAATCCAGTTCGTAACCCTTAATGAATATCGCTTATTTACCCTCCTCATTACATGTCCTGGCCATGCCCACTTATTTTTTATTTAAATTTTAACAAAGATGTCATTAACTCGCGTGTGTTCCTTCACGCAATCTGCTCTTTTCTTATTCCTTAACGTTACACCTATCATTATTTTTCCCATAGCTCATTGCATCGTCAATTTAAGTAGAACCATTTAGTAAGCCTCCAGGTTTCTGCGCCATACGTGAGTACTGGTAAGATGCAGCTGGTACACACTTTTCTCTTGGGGGATAATGGAAACATACTGTTCGTGATCTGAGAATGCCTGCCAAACGCACCCCACCCCATTCTTATTCTTCCGATTATTTCAGCCTCATGATCTGGGTCAGTGGTCACTACCTGTCCTAAGTAGATATATTCCTTAACCAATTCCACTGCCTCGCTACCTATCGTAAACTGCTGTTCTCTTCCGAGATTGTTAAACATTACTTTCCGGCAGATTAATTTTGATTAATTTTGCTTCTGCTTTGCCTCTTCAGGTCACCTAGCATGCATTGAAATTGGTCCCCTTAGTTACTTAGAGTTACGTGCTTGTTAAAGAGCCCCAGGTGGCCCAAATTTCCGGAGTGCGCCACTACAGCCGGACGTTTAATCTTATCATAGTTTTGGCACTGTTATGATCTATCTCTCAGCGTGGGAAACATTCAATCAGGTGTTGCGATGTCGAGATTATTCTCCTGTTCCCCGAAAAAGCGTCACCTATCTCCACCTGGAGTAGGCGCAAAGGCGAGGGCCCAAGAGAAGACACAAAGGGGAGGAGGTCGTCGGCTTAACAACCTGACAAAGGCAGTGACACTTCCGCGAACTACCCAAGTTTTGCAAGGCATCTACTAACAAAAGACCACGAGGGGTATTTAAGGCCGTTGTGGCACCCGCGTTAGGTAGAAGCGCTCGAGATTCGAACAGAGTCACAACTATGTACCAGTGAAGTTAACACATTCCTTTCTACTTTTTTTCACCATTGCAATGCCCACCTTCATCGTGGTTTCTTTATTCCTGCGGTGAAGGCGCACGTCCCCTGTCGAGATTGTATCAGCTGGTTGGCAGCAAAGGGGTACTGCACCCTTCATACTTGCTTCAGCAGATGGGTGAGCGCTTGACTTTCTAATAGAATTCGCCATCTTTTAGGTCGCGTCTTTTCTAATACGGCAAATTAGTTTATGTACATGCACGTCCCTGTTGAAGCTTCCTTACATCACAGCAGAGTAAAAGAATAATCGCTCGGGATTAACCATGGATATAAGCGAACGGAGAAAGCCAGAGTTATAACTTTGTGAAGAGGCAGGAATGGAGGTCTGGAAAAATCATAGAAAGCCGCAGCTTATTGAGGTGATTGAGAAGTGCAGAGCTCATGAGGACGAAATTTCAGGAGCATGGGAAGAGAGAGAGAAACGAACTGAGAAAGCTGAACGAACCGCTTCAGAAGAAAGACAGAATGCTGAGAAAGCTGAAGAGAACGAAAATGAAGCTGCAGAAAGAAAGGAACGAGAGGAACATACAACTCACGAACTAAAGCTGAAAGAACTAGACGTGCATAGGGATCTGGCCAGGCAATCAGCAAATAACTTCTCGATAAATGAAATACGTTCAGGTGATGCAGATGTGAGAATAAAGGATCTCATGCCATTTTACAAAGTGAACAACGACATGGGATTGTTTCTCGGTAGATTTGAACTAGAGAGAGAGAGAGAGATAGCAAAGAGAGGAAGGGCAGGGAGGTCAACAAGACGAGCGTCCGGTTTGCTACCCTACACTGGGGAAAGGGAAAGGGGAACAGAAGGAAAGAAAGCGGGATAGAGGGAACACTGTCTGTGCACGCAGCAAAGTGTTTGGAAATTAGTCAAGTCAAAGCAAGTGCTCCGTCGATACGTTAGGCTGCCGTCGATCTTGGTGGTTCACAGCTGGTGATACACGTTGAAGTTACCAGGGAAGACCAAGGATCCGGTGGGCGTCACCAGTAGGTTGCAGTACGTGGCAGTGTATTTTTAGGCTAAACTCCAGCCGTTCTGACTTCAGTGCGAATATAATGATGCGGGTGAGCCATGATAATTACTCAAGAGTTGCAAGTACTGAATTGAGAGCATCCAGCACTTGCATTGCACTTCGCGCTGACGGAGTGTGCAGGGTATTTAAGAGTATCCGAAGGGTATTCATCAGAGACCGGAGCATCATAACGACTTGCCGGTCTTCTTCGGGCAATTTGTTAGGAACCCGCGCTGTTCGCTCTACAGCCGTGAGCAGCTGTATCACTTGACATTTGAACTAACCTGTTATAAAAACAAGTTGGCACTAGATAGTTGACTGCAACAAATTCTGTCAACTTTTGCTGGGGAAGCGAGCGAAATAATTGCAAAGCTAACGATAGGCGACAGACATGACTATCAGAAAGTAACATCTGTATTACTAAGACAATGTCGGCTCTCAGGGGAGGCTTTGCGCCGTCGTTTTCGAGAGACAGCCAGATCACCGGGCATGTCGCTTCAAGATTTCACTTACAAGCTGAAATCCAGTTTAATTGATTGGCTAAAAGAAGGAATTGCGTTGGGCTGTCACGACACGGTTGTGGAGCTAAACTCCAAGTAGTAGTTCTATGGATCCTTTAGCGAGAAGGTGCACCTTTGGATTCACGGAAGGTAGGGCGAAAAAGGCTTGAAACTTGCTGCAGCGCTTCGAGATGAATTCGCCCCACGTCGCGAATCCGGAAAAACGCACGTCAGGCCGTTCACCAAATTGAGCAACGAGGAAAACAGGCGCCCTATTCACTGCGATGAAGCTGGAGGTCGTACAAAAGGCATGCAGTCCGATGATTCAGGAGAGAAAATCACCGCAGTAAAATACAAAAAAACAGAAAAAGTGTTTGAGACTAGAAAACCAGGGGTCTGTTTCTGTTGCCAGGAGCCTGGATACCATGCGATCGACTGTTTCAATCCTAGAACTGTGTTTTCTTTCGTGAATGGCAACGATGACAATTTGGCCCTCTTCTAATCCTACCTTCGCGGCCTGTATGAAATGCCATCTAAGATACTTAGGGACTGAGCTACGGCAATGGACGTTGTCGACTCTGCCTTTGTGAAACCTATGTATATCACCAGGGAATATGCGTGGATCCGGCAGGAGGTCGAGAAGAATACTGTTTGCTTGCCCACACCCAGCGTGAAGACTGAAGGGCCGTTTGGACTACTGCTGACTGAAGCGGCAGTATCGCCAAATCTGTCAGAATGTTATTTTACTTAGCTTGAAATCACTTGGAAATACTGCTGAAGAAAAAGGACCTGAGTTTTGGCCTCCATACAGTCCAAGTCCTCATGCGTTGGTCCTGCCAGCAATTCCAAGATGAAAGAGGCACTCTGCTGAAGAATCTGCAAAACAAGGACCTTCCGCATGCGCGCCTGCAGCACCTTATATTTCCCGAGGGACCAGTTATAGCTCGCAAAGACACTTCACGTCTCCTCATCCAATTCTTCAGAGAGACTGGTTTGATGGACATATGGTGAAACCCGTCAGCAGTATTGTGCGAGACGCTCGGGCGGAGCAATGGCCGGCCTTGATCGCCAGGCTAAACCCGCCTGTTGCTACAATTCACCACCGCCACCACCACCACTGAGGCTCGAGAGATCGCGGTGGAGATAAATAACGGCAACGAAGCCAAAAATATTCGTCGTGACGTAGACAGTCAGGAATCACAACCCATATCTAGTGAAACCAGTGGCAATGCTCTAGCGAGGAGGCATCCGCGTCAGTGAGAATCTCTGAGGATAGGTTAACATGCTGTATTTACCGCGAAAAACTCGAAAAAAATAGAAGACTGTAAGAGGCGAAAGGAAAGACGAATACCACAACAAGGGCTAACAGAGGAATTGGAGACTAATTGGGCACTGACACATTCGGAAAGCTACATATATTTGCTGATGTTTGTTAAAGAAAGCATCCCGGCAGAAGAAGAAAGCAATTACAGAAGACTACGCATTTGGGCAGGTTGACTCAGGATTGCGAGTAGCAAGCAGCGCTAAAGAACTGCACGAAGAGAGTCATTCCCGATGGCAGACTATTGGAGCACGCAGTTACAATCACAGACTACTTGAAATCTTTATGTTATGCTAATCGCAAGGTCTTAAAGTCCAAAATGCGAATGCGAAAATGAAATGGGAATGCATGTATGGTGCTTGCCCAGAAGACCATTGACGCCGATAAGGTGAAGGGCTTCTTTTTGCCCTGTTGTTCTGTCCAAAGCGAGTCCCATGAGCTCTTGCTCTGTGAACACGTGGTGGTGTAAGACTTGAAAACTCGTTTGGTCCAACTTGGCAGGCCATGGTAAGCTGTTCCAGGATCCCCTCGTCGATGAGGACTCCTCCAACCTATGTGAACCTGCAAGTGCATAGGTTAGCAAGAAATGAGAAGAGAGGGTCCCGATTTTTATTAGTCATATCATAAGAAGCCAACAAATACTGACACCAAGGACAACATAGGGGAACTTACTTGTGCTTAATAAATGAAATAAAGAAGCGATAAATTGACATTGACATAAATTGACCAAGTTGACATTTCCGAATTCCCTTAGTTTTCCAGGTTTTCCTTGAGTGCCTTTGCGAAATTCGCTGAGCGATGCAGAACTACGTTTTAAGTCAAAACGGGCTGAAACCATATCGCCCGATGATGTCACTCTCTAGTAAGCATATGAAAAAAATAAAAAAGGACTCAATCCAATTTGAATACTAAGGAGTAGTGCTCATGTTATTCAATAAGAGAATAGAAGCGAGGGGTTAGTAAAATGCACAGCAAATAAAATATCTTCGAAAAATATTGCAAATTGTGTCGGACATTCTCAAATACGAATAAAAAGGAGATGCATGCAGAAGCAAATATTTTCTAATATGATCTATTTCTATCAACTGATGCCAAGCTCAGTGGTATGAGGCCCGAGCTTTGTCACAACTGAGATTCTTTATCAACAGCTTTTAAGTCAACCTCAACTGTCCTGACATACTCTCAGCCCGCAAACGACGCCTCAGTGTTGCGTTTCACTGCTTTAAAGAGTTTATTTTGGTTTGGATGAGGGACACCTGCATCTCGGCATCAAGCAACACTTTGTTTTTTGAGCTCAAGCTCCTTCAAAACGGTGGCAGCACACTTGCTTTCCCGTTCATTCCTCTATGCATAGGTCCTTTCTGTTTTTGTCCTCTTTCCGCCACCCGTTTGCCCCACGGACCATTTCAAGCATCTTCTTTGTCAGCTGCATTGTCGACATCCGATTTGTCGAACTCCTTAGGGGCCGCGAAAACGTCCGAAAAATCGGCAAGTTGGAAAAAATAAATGCGTGTTATTTACTGCTCTTAAGGTCTCAAACAGCCACAGGCACATTCGAAAATGCTCTGAAGGCATGTCGGTACACGTATTAGGCATATCGGTGCTCGTACTGTGACAGTAGATACAAGGTGCACTCGTGTTTAATTAAACAATACATACTGTGTCCCAAGGCAATCCCGTTCACACGCTTGTTATGCTTCACTGCAATACTTTTGCCTATTCTTCACCAAATAACATTTATATGCAGAGGCGAAGCTGACTTTCGGAAACTGGCACTATGCAACGCATCGTGCTTTCCAAGTTTCTAAGCCAATCGCGAGGACCACAAAGCGGAGTCGGTGCCATTGCTGACAGAAGCGAATTCTCTCAACGAAAAACATGGCACTGAATGGCAAGAAGCTTAATAGCGAACGTCGAAGCAGCTAGATCTAACGTTGCCGCAGTGGTGGCTATAGCTGCCAGCGGATCTGCGTGCGAGAGCGCCGGTTCGAGGCGGCGAGGTAATCAAAACGGCAACGGCGTTTGCTTTGATTAATGCCGTTTCAGACCTGCGGTAACGGCAAAAAGTCCGGAAAATCGTACGGTGGAGGGTTCTCGCGTCCGAAAGTTCAGACGTTCTGATACATTGACTCTATGGGCTATGTGGTGGTGCCGCGAAGCCTTCCAAATTATCGGGCATCCGGAACGTTGGTCATTGACTGTGCACTGGCCACTCCTCTAGCCTACGACAGGGCGTCAAAGACAATTCATTACGATTCCTGTCTGTTACTCGAGCCAGCATATCGCGACTTTCAACCCTTTCAATAAGTCGTGGTAATGATGGCTCGAGTAACAGACAGCACCCTTACAATAAGAGACGACGACGAAGTTTTTGTGCCGGGATGCTGGTTTTCTTCTGGTGCTGCAGTATTTCTCTATTTATGATAATTCATGCATCGGCAACAAGCAAGGGCGTTTGTGCTGAACCCCGAAGACTCCTACTCTGCTGGCATATCCTCCAAGATGTGGTCTTGGACTCGTCTGGCTGTCTGCGCCCGCCCGACTACAATACCATAGTAGAATGAAAGGTGACACTGCGGTCACAATTCACATGCAATCAGCGCGCCGCGTAAAAAAAATTAAAAATAAATGCATTTATTCTTTAGACATAAATACCCGTCATATGCGATTAGGAACACCATTTGATTTATCCGACCACAAATACAAAAGTGTGAAGTAGCAAGAACTAAAGCCCCTGAAAATTCTTAAAGTAGCAACACTCCCCTCCTCTGCCTTCGCTTCTCCTTGTTTCTCCTTTCTTTCGCGCTTTCTCTTCCGCCGTGCTGCCAGATAGATAGATAATATTTATTAAAAGAATAATCAGAAAAACCAGTAATGGTCGGGGCCCCTAGTCCAGGGCTCCGCTGGCTGTTGCCATCTTCTCAGCTCTCTTTATCAGGTTGAGCTCGTCGTCCAGGGCCGAGCTGGACAGCAGTGCCTCCCATTGCTCCCTCGTGGTGTTCATGTCTGGGTGTTCGATGTTGTGTTGTGTGCACGCCTATGTACTGTGGTATAGGTTTGGTGTGGACCCACACCATAGGTATTCGTCCCTGTAGGCTGTGGGGTGTATCCGATGTAATATGTGTAGATTCGCGTAAGTGCCTGGCTGGAGCCTACGCCAGGCATTGGCATCCTCTGTCTTTAGATTTCGGTGGGGTGGTGGATAACGCAAGCGATGCCATCAGCGGTAGTTCACGATGGCTCAAGGTCGACAGGGTCCGGGTCTTCTGCAGCCGGCGTGATCAGTACTCGGTTATGTACGAATCCTCGAGCTGGTCTGTCGGCCTGCAGATTACCCGTAATGCCACTATGGCCCGGTATCCATATGGTGGTTTGGGTGGTGAAGTCCTCCGTGTCCTCCTTGAGCATTCGGGCTAGGACTTGTGCAGCAGGTCTTCCAATTCTTCCCTGTAGGAAGTTGCGGCAAGCCTGCTGGGAATCCGCGAGGATCGTCAGTGGTTGGTTTACGTGTAGCCCTCGCGGATGACTAAACAGTTGGCCAGGCTTTCGCCTTCCGTAATCGCGCAGGGGCGGGTTGATGCAGCGGAGTTAACGTAGCGTCGGTGGTCGCATGCCATTGCCACTGCGCCCTTGTTCTCCGTCCCATACATGGCGGCGTCCGTAAAAGGGGCCGTGGTATTGAACCTGAATGCTTTCTCCATGTACTGGGCCCTTGCTCTCCTCCTGCCGGAGTGTAGGTTAGGGTCCATGTTGCGTGGTATCGGGGCAAGCTGAAACCTGTCCTGGACGTGACGAGGTATCATGCAGGTCTCTTGGGTTTGTGTTGTTATAGCCGGGAACCCCAAGGTTTGTAAGGCCTGCCCGCCCATGAGAATCCGCGCATGTCTCTGTTATTGTGACACTTAAAGGTCTTCTATCAGTTCGCTGAGGGTGTTGTGCAACCCAAGCGCCAATATTGTTTCAGTCCATGTACTCATTGGCAGTCGGAGAGTGGTCTTGAAAGCCATCCTCAAAATTGTGTCGGCCTGCGTCGCCTCGGACTGTGCGAGGTGGTAGTAGGGCAGGCTGTATGTGATTCTGCTCAACGCCAGGCTTCTGACCAGTCGGAGGGTGTCCCTTTCCTTCATGCCTCGGTTCTTGGATGTTACGCGGGAGATCGCGCGTGATATCGCCTTGACACTGGTTTTGAGGAGCGTAAGGGTGTGTGTAGCCCGCTGGTTGGACTGCTGCCACATGCCCAGCACCATCAGCAATGGCTTCTCAGGTATGAGGCCCCCGCTGAGGCGTACCTCGAGTCTTCTTGTTGGGTTTGTGGGGACTGTGTGGTTACTCCGGCCTCACCAGACTCGTTGGAGCTCACATCCTACCATGCGTAAGCATAGCAAACGACCTTTCACAGAGTGAATGCATGTATAGCAAGGTGGAGCGCATTAAGCGCTCGTGTTGGCTTTCTAGCAGCGAGTAAGTTCGTGTACAGCATAGAATTTCTTTACAGAGGGCCATACAAAGTCAGTAACTGCAACTTTGTTTCCTGTGTTGATAACGTTTTGCAAAAAATGTATCTAAACTACCACTAACGTAGTCCCATGGCCATTAGGAATGTATCGCGTACGCTACAGTTAGGTACGCGACATTTGTCGAGCTCGTGTCGCAAGATCTTGTTGCAAATGGTTGCAAATTACGATTGAATGCTAATATCCCGACCCTCAGCAAGCCCTCAGTAACCTATATAATCGGCACCGTCCTTAGTAGGTGAATTTCCGGCGTGCGTCAGCGATGACGCACAAAGGCTGGCTGAGGGCACGAACAATCACTGCTCTAAAATTCGATAGAGTATTACAAGCTACAGTGCCGCCAACGTCCTAGCCTTCGTGCGTGCTTGCCAATGTTCTATGCGCGCGCAAAGGCTCAGAAGTGGGCATTGATTCTATTGTGCATTTCTTGCCTCGAAGTCGATAAAATAAGCGCGGTCGATCATCCAGTCAGAACTGGGCGTGCGTAGAAAATTAAATCACTTTTTTAGCGTTCATTCGCAAAGCGCGAAAGAGGTAACAACGCTTGACTCAGCCTCAAGCAAGAGCTTAAAGCTTACACTGAGTAAATTGCTTTTAGTCATTCAGGTTAGTAACTGATCCCGAGTAACACTTTATCGTGCGTTAGCTCGTTCCACAATGAAGCGATGCACTTGTCGTGAATTGAGTTGCACCATTAGTAATTTAGAGGGGCATGCACTGAGGACGGTTGCAGTCGCTCCGAAATTCCATTTGCAAGATATTAGTGTATAGGCAAATTATGACCGAGCAAATGACTAAACCAGCCAATGGCAGAGTGGGCGACCCTATATTTTTTTTGCGAGTGCTCTACTAAACTATCAGACACTTTAAACGTCACCTGAAATCCCCCGTGCGTTTCAAAGGCCTATGATGCTGTTTGGTTAAGAACGCGTCCCGTAGCTCACTTTCGGGAGAGCGCGCACGATTTTAATCGATGTGCTTGTATCGTAAATTCAATGACCGACAAAGAAAGCTAATCGCTCTAGAGAAGGCTAGTAATTGTGTAACCACAAAAGGCAGAGAGTTACATTTAGAAGATGCCTTTCTCGCTCCAGCCTCAAATTCTGTAAAAATACTTTCCTGGATTTAATAGTTTTGCGATCAAGTGTTCAGACGCAGCCGCGTGAAGCAGTAACTTCAAGACTGTTAGCGCGTGAGCGCAAAAAATACGAGCAGGTAGTACTCTTATAAACGAAAGTATCCGTTGCGTAGGAATAGTGTTAAAATGGGCACATAGAGAGCAACGTGCTCAGAGAACTGTGTCATATATACTACGTTATGGCCCGTAGCAAATTACGCAATCCTCGACACATAGTATACTATGAGAGATTCGCAACTTACTTCGCATAGTACGGTGAAGTATGTCGGTCATAGGTTCTCCCTCCCAATTCGCTTAACCGACGTCTTTATTCTTAACCGGACGGGTTTTTCGGACAATATCGCGAAGGGGCTGTTGCCTTCGGTGAGTCTATTTCTACATCCGAAGGCTCAGAAGCTCGTTGTAATGGAAAACACCGTGGTGCGTCGTCGCACTTAGCATAAAATGTGGTTTGGGGCGACCGCAAACAACAAACAGAACACACACGGAAGAGAAATACCGCAAGCATGTGCTTCGCACCAGTAGGTGGACGCTTCAAGACCATAAATGGTGGTGATCCGCGACTGTAACCAAACAAAGTAGGCACGAGCTGCCACGTGATGCTATTAGGCCAATAGCGACGCGTCGTCGGCCTTTTCGAGGGCGCGCACTCAGGAGGCGGCATTCTTCAAAGCGTGCCGCTAATTTGCAGTTTCAGGGGTTTCAGCATCAACGACCTCGCTGAGCAGTATTGCCAGTAGTTACCAACGTCGCGTTCTTGGTGCGACCCAATTCGCTTTTAAAAACACAGAAACAAGAAAGCCGGACAAGGACAAGCACTACTCACAACTGATTATTGGAAGCAAGGAGAATACATATATATCCTCTTGTCACGCACGCGCCTACCAAGCAGAAGAGAAACAGGCGCATGCAAAACATGGGTGGTTGCGCAAGAAGTTAAAGTCGTCATCTAGGAATGTGATAGGAGGCTCACTTACACACATATCTCTATTCTTCTTGATAAAGAAGGCCTCAAGAGCTAGCCTAGAAGAGGCGTTTCCGCTCCTGCCCAAAAGAGTTGTCGCAGAAAATCGAGCGTCACAACCACACGCGCTAACATGGGTCACCAAATGTGCGCCTTTATCCTCCTTTTTCTTTAGTTTTCGCGCATGTTCCTTTGAACAGGAACATGTTTCCTTAAACGCATGTTTCCTTTCCTGCGCCCAACAAGCTTCCGATGCTGTGTTCTCTAGTTTGCTGTGAAAGCATTCGGGGCTGCCGCCTGCTCTCACAGCAAACTCGAGAACACAGCTTCGAAAGCTTGTTGGGCGCAAAAGAGGAAACATGCGTTTAAGGGAACACGGGCAAGAAACAAAAGAACAGCACCTTTCTGCTTAACGTCTACAGTAGCCCTTCACACTGGAATAAAAAATTCAAGACGCTCCTTCACAGAGCCTGCACCGTGGCGGGAACGCACAGGGCCGTCGCCTGCGGGGTCTTCAACGCGGTGCAGCCGGCATAGGGATATAACAAACAATTGGCCAAGGGCCGAGACCTGTTCCAAGACACAATAGACATGGGCTTCGCCCTCATCACAGACCCGACTGATCCTACGAGGATTGGGAACTCTGTCTCCAGGGACATGACGCCGGACCTAACCTTCGTGAGGAACGATGAGAAGGGAAATATCTCCTGGCGCATCACGGGGTCTGAGCTCGACAGCGACCACTACATTGTAGAGGTCATCATACCTGATGAGGTCATGGCCTGGGAGGACACCAGAAAACATAATTATACAGATTGGGATGCCTTGCGTATCCTGTTACCAACGGAGATGCCGGATATCGAGAACATAGAAAAATGGTCAGCCTACATCGCGGGGAAGGTCAAGGAGGCTACCAAGGTCATAGAAACGAATGAGCAGGACGACAAGATTGACAGCCACCTTGCGCACTAAATCGAAGCAAAACCATCTATCCTAAACAGGTGGAAAAACAACGACAAAATCTGCAGCTGAGGAAGAAGGGGGCGGAGCTGAATTGCGCCATCGAAGTCCATTGTCGGGTGCTCCGCACGCAACAGTGGAACGACATCTGTAGCTCTGCGGACGGGCAGATGCATTGCGGTAAGACCTGGAACTTGATGCGGCATCTGCTCGATGAGACTAAAACAAAATCCCACCAACGCCACCACCTCGCAAAGATCGTTCACAGAGCAGTCAAGGAAAATGCGGAACCCGAAGTTATCAGACGCATAGACGGCAAGTACCTCCCAGTTACACCCACGGAAAGGCATCCCGAGTACGGCGGTCAAGCCAACGAGAAGCTCGACATTATGACCAGCCTCGTCATCATCATCGTCATCAGTGTCGAGAGGGTGCGAGCGGCCCTTCACGAACTAAACAGCAAGTCGGCAGCCTGCCCGGATCATATCTCGAACAGAGCGCTCAAGAACCTCAAAGTGCAGGGTCACTGGCCCAGCAGTGGAAGACTGCCAAGACCACCCTCATCCGCAAACCAGGTAAGCCGGGGAACACGGTCAACCGACGGCCCATCTCGCTCACGTCCTGCGTGGGCAAGGTGTTGGACCACGTCCTCATGTGAAGGTGGCAGGACTACCTGGAGGAGTCGTCACTATACCCTACCACGATCATCGCGTTTTGGCATTCCGTCGACACCCAAGACGCGATGATTCTGTTGAAGAAAGATATCATTGACGATGAACCCCTAACGAAAGACAACAAGGCTACCCTGGGGCTGAACCTGTGGAGCGGCTTCGACAAGGTGAAGCACTCTGCGATCCTAGCCCAGGTGTCCAGACTCAACATGGGTGCAAGAACGTACACTTACATCAAGGACTTTGTGACGGGGCGGACTACCGAGCTCTGCACCGGCGATCTACGGCTCCAAGAGAAGAGGAGGCTCGCCAGTGTCGGGCGCCCCCAAGGCTTGGTCATCGCGCCATTGTTATTCAACCTCGTTATGATCGGGGTGGCCAAGCGACTCTCTTGAGACGAGAGGGTCCGGCACACCATCAGCGCCAATGACATAACGCTGTGTATTCCCGGAGGCAGTGATGGTCACATTGAGAGCACGCTGCAAGAAGCCGTCGACGCAATCGAAGACCAACTAAACGGTTCCGGTTTGATCTGCTCACTCAGCAAGTCATACCTGCCGGTGTTACCGCCGAAGTACGTCAGACATAACAAGAGTGAACCGAGGGATTACGAGGCCATCAAAATCGTGACGAGGAACGGCCAAGCAATCACGGAGGTCGACAAAATTCGGGTGCTTGGCATAATTATAGACAAACGACGGGGCAACGGCGAGACCATTTCCCGCCTTAAAGGCAAGATTACCACCGCAATACGCCTCATCAGACAGGTGGCTGGGATGAAAGAGGAAAGCTTGATTCGGCTTGTGCACTCCTTCGTAATCAGTCATGTCACCTACGTTGCAGCCTTCCACAACTGGATGCAGTGTGAGGCGAATAAGATCAACGCCCTGATACGCCGAGCTTACAAGGCGGCGCTCGGGCTATTCGAGTGTACGAACACCAACAAACTGACGACACAATACATTCAAGGAAATTGCGGAAGCGCAATGGACCACCCAGCTGGAGCGACTCTCTATGACCGAAGCCGGCAGGCGCATACTTCAATACTTGGGCTTCACGCCCGGGGCGAGAAAGGCGAGCAGCGACGTTCCTGTTCCGGACGGGACCAGGTGCAAGATTCGGGTAAGCCGCATCCCGAGAAACATGAACCCGGAGTTTAACAAGGAGATAAGAGCGGTGAGGGCCAAGTCTCTCATCGACTTTCACGCCAAGGACGAGCACGCAAGATTCGTGGATGCGGCAGAATACCAGAGACAGCGCGGCGTTCGTAGCTACCGTCATCAAGGCGTCATCCGGTGCGACGAGGGCAGCGGCGAGCTTACGGGTCCGCGAGGCGTTTCAGGCGGGGGAGGGGGCCATTGCCCTGGCCATTGCCGACCCTGGGTGCCAAACGGTGTTGTGTGATTCGCGAAGTGCATTGCGGAATTATGTCAAGAGCAAAGTGTGTGGTGAGGCTGTGCGCGCTGTGTGCTCGGCTGACCTGCAACGAGAGAATAGGTATGTTAAAATGAAGTGTTTCCCGGCGCACGCGGGCAACGATGCGTCGGAGAAGCGTGATAACCACAACGAGACGGCACACGCAGACGCGCGAGTGCTAACCAACCACGCCGCTGCAACCGACCGTCCAACGTGGTGTAGTGCCAAGGACCGCATGACGAGGTTCAACGAACTTACACAGTTTCACCGCCTGGCTAGAAAGACTTTCCCGCCCCCGCACCCGGGGCTCTGTTCAGACAATTACAAGCCTGTTTCTTACCCATTCCAGTGTTAATGAATCATCTGTACCCGAAATTATGAGTGATGTGTACCGCGTGTGCCAACGGGAGAGGGCCACCCTGACGCTCATCCTATGGCATTGCACCAAGTTCCCCGATGAAGCTTCGGCAAGTACAACGGTTCCGCCACGACTCGCAGCTGCGGCGGAATGCTACCACTAAGAAAACCAAACCTGGGCCGTCCATCCCGTCTTGGCGGCTCTTGAAAGACAAAGGTAGAGCGAAACCGACGGAACCTTGCCCCTCAGGGCGACCAACCCCGGGAGTAACACGCGCTGGAGTTAAGTAGAGACCACCCGCTGAGAAGACGTCAGGGTCCGCGTCACGGCGCCATTTAGTCATGGCGTCGTTCTGCAGGCGACTAAATGAAGTTGTTTCTCTCTCTCTTACTGCAAAGAATGTGCACACTGGCCCCTCGTCCCACTCAACCGTACTCTAGTACACTCTATAGTTTCTCGCGTATTTTCATTCGCATTTTAGTTTTTCTGCTACTATTTCAAGAGGACTTCTTCATCATTACCTTCAATTTTTAGAGCGCAGCTCTCATGCGCCCATTCCTGCGGCGAGCATCGGCATCGGCAGCGAAGCCGAGCGAACGCAAACAGCGACACAAGACAGAGCGAATGCTCAGGGGGAGATGAAAAACTTTAGATGCGAATGCCAGAGACCAATGAGAGTGACCCCTTCAATGAAGTGCTCGCGCAAAACTGGTGCCATACGAAGCCATCTCACTTCTCGTTTCGTTCTATCGTCTGCTCGCGTCAGCTCTCGCTCGTGGCTCTTTGGGTTGCTTCGTTTACTATCGTTTGCGCTTGGTTCGAGTCTCATGGTTTGCGAATTTTGTAATCTGACAGCATGCGCGACGCGTATTGCGTAGTTCTTTCTGGAAGCTATGCGGGCCTCAGCGATTACACTGGAATCGCTGGATTACGCTGTAATACTCGGCGAAAACTGGCAAAAGGAAACACGTCACGCCTAGTGTCAATTTCATCCGTTGACGCGAGCATTGGAAGAAAAGAATATGAAATAAACTTACAGGAAGCGTTTTATTTTTTTTTATCTGCTCTCCTGCTAAAAATAAGATATTTTGCGTATAAATAAACTTGTACTTTGCGACTTATTTTTCTTGCGTCACTAGCAACAGGCTAACGGCACGCGAGGAGCGACATGCATGCGTCATGTATGCAATCATGCGTGCGTCATGCGCCAGAAAGGCGACCGAAGCCAGCGAGGCCGGTTGCCCATGCGAAGTTCGCTTGTTTGGCGACCCGGGGAGAAAATGAAGAAGTTCCGGCAGAACACGCTCTTTCACATGCGCTACGCCGACTATCGACGTTTTAGCCGAAAACTCGTCAACAGCACCAGCCTGGACTATCCGATCTGGTTCCATTCTACAAAAGCTCCGTTTCAAGACCAAGTTCAAGCCCTAATTGAATTTTTCGTCATCCCACGCGACGTGGAAAATTCGAAGCGGCGGAAGCCCGTTAGGCCTCGATAGGCTTAGCGGGTGAGCGACCGCCTCATCACTTAATAACCGGATCGCTTCTGCCTAGCGTATGAGATGGTTACATCAGAACACATGGACCTCCAAATGACCCCCTTGCATCCGGTTAACAATGCGGACGAAAACGGGGACACAAGAATAATTTCTGAAGCGGGGACTAGCAAAAGCCAAGAGATCGCCGCCTATAATCAGGTGACGGACAGCTGGCAGTTAGTTCTATCGCGGCGACAGCGAGAGGCTGTCAAGCACAACGACAAGGAAACGGCTTCCAACAACATGAATAACATAAACGGATAGCCATCAGCAGTAGGCGCGAGAGGAGACGGGCAAATCGGTCGTTGCAACATGCGCCCGAGGAAGGGGAAGCCTCTGCCACCATTACCGAAGAATGACATCAAGGTAATACTGAGGCATCACAAGGGTCTAATGCTCAAGGAATATCTGAGGAAAGAAATACCACAAGCGATTATTCGGGCTACTGGGACGATAATCGCAGGAAACGGACCGAGCCAGTGAAAAATCGCTGGAGAGGATTTCATACTGCGAATCCGTGAGGGAACGAATATCATCGTCTCCACACCTTCACTGGAAGTGGCGGACGTCATTCGTCGAATCGAGTGCATGGAGCTTCGAGGCAAGCACCACCCCTTCAACGTGTACGTAGTGGATGCAGATGATAGCTACAGAGGGGTGGTGCACGGATTTCCAGCACGCACTGAATCAGCAGATCTCCAGCAACACCTACGAAGCAGAACCCAAGAAGTCACCATCGAAAGGGCCCGAATGCTAGGAAGCTCAAATACCGCTGTCCTCACCTTCTCGTGAGGCACGCACCCCAAATGCGTGTACTACATAGGAGTAGAGTTGCGGTGTACAGAGTACAGACCAACAATCCAAATGGGCCTGGAGTGCATGCAAGAGGGACGCCGCTGGGACGTTTGTCCGAACGCGAAGAACATATGTCGTGGCTGTGGACTCGAAAATTCACCCCCACAAGGACACGAATGTGCAGTGAAGTGCGCCGTGTGCAGGGCGGCGGGGCACGACACTCATCGGTGCCCGAACAAGCTGATTTCCGCCAAGGGACTCTGTCGTGGTCACGGACTCCCAGGAGACATGTCGCATGTTTCTCAAGAGGCACGTGACTGCGGCTAGCCTCGCGATAATCCCCAAATCCTTCAACCACCATCATCGCCTACTCTGGTGCCCAGGCCACGCGGGGGTACAGGGGAACGGAAAGGCTAACGCGTTAGCTCGAGGGTTCACTAACCGAGCGACGGCGTCCTCTTCTTACCCCAACCATCCGCACTATCCCTCACAAAATTCTACCAATTCAAATGCCAAAGACATCCTTGCTCATCAGCGCGGTGTCCGCAAAAATACCCGCCGCCTCACCCACAACTTAGCGGGGAAGAGGTCGCCGATTGGCGTAAAATACAGACCGGGGTATTCTGCCATTTAAAATAGCTAAATGCCATGTATCCCACTCGTTATAGGGCCAACTGTCCTTGTTGCGGTGGCATACCTACCCTAATACACATAACCTGAGAGTGCACCAAGCACCCCCATAGGCCAAATACCAGTAACGCAATGGAGCAGTGGGAGGCGCAGCTCGCCCGCTCCGACCTGGCAGTACAAAAGTCCTTAATTACCCAGGTCAGACAGGCGGCAGAGGCCAGTGGAGCCCTGGACCGAGAGGCTCTGACCACCCCACCCTCAAATCTTTTCCATTTGATAAAGTTTCTATTCATCTATCGGCGACCCGCCTCTTTTGTATGTAGCGTGTTTGTTGGGCTCCCGGCGCATTCTTGCGTTCTTTCTGCACTTCAACACGGCACCACTGCACTATTGGACTACGGCAAGGTGAGAAAATTTGTTCGACAGTCTGCGACGCATTTCAAGCAATTTTGGCTTTTACGGCACGGAACCGAGACTTGTGACGCAGTTACCGAAAAACAGCTCGGCCGTTCTCGACCAGTTAATTTCAGATAATTTGTGGCACTGAGAGATGTTTGCGACGCTCTCTTTGAGCCCCAACATTATTCATAGTACCGTATTTATGTAGTTTCTGGTTGCACTCGCCGCACCCGGCTTTTTGACGCAGTGAGCGAAAAGTAGCTCGATCGCGGTGACGGTTTCACGTCTGCTAAACTTGACTGGGACAAGTTCGTGACGCTTTCCCTGACCCCCAACATTATTGTAATTGATTTCGCAACTTTTTGTGATACTTCAGAGGCACGCTCGCCGCGCCTGGAGTTGTGACGCAGCTTACGAAAAGCTGCTTGGCCGTGTCACGCAGTAAGTTGGGCATGTACTGAATTTTATGGAGACAAGTTTGTTGCGCTTTCTATGGCCCCGTGACACATACCTACTTTCGGTATTCACGCTTGTGGAAGACGCGACGAGTGATTGCCAAGAGTTAAAACACTGGAATTTGTTTCTTGCGCTGGGAGAACGCGCGAAAGGTAACGCCGAAGAGCACAAAAATCAAGAACATGAAAATTCCGTCCTCTGAACGACTGCAAACAGGCTTTGCATCCACGCCCTTCTCCTGAGTGCGAGTATAAGGTATTTTGCGAGCGTCTAGCATGGTCCGGCTGAGAGCCTGTGTTGTGGCAACTTCTATGTGTGTAGCGCACTATCGCGTCTGCTGAAGCGGAGTTGTTTTGAAAAAACACAGTCGCCGTTGAATTGTGCTCTTAAGGAGTAGGAAATTCCTTGGAAATTGGATGTTTTCTTCATGATTTATAGTAAGGCTTAGAATGAGTCGGGTATTTGCAACGCCGTGCACGTAAACGTGAACTGCTTTTGTCTGTAACGTCCCGCATTCACCACTTTCGCACGTTTCTCCTCTACAGGCAGTATTACAATAAGGTCCCAATACCAAAATGATACGTACTTGTAATTAAATTCTTTCAGCTGACGTAATCCGGTAGACTCGTGCGGGAACTACTGCTACTTATCTGGTGCCACAACGTTGGATGAACGCACAAAAAGGGCGGAACCAGTATTTATTTAGAACGAAACAAACAATTTCTAATTTACAAGGTGTTTTGCGTCTACTTTATGAAATTACACGTGGCGCAGATTCAATGGAGGCTTGTAACGTTACATTGTTTGCAATCCTGTTAATATCACTTAACTCATTTCGGCAATCATTCATTACCGCGCACGATTGAGCAGCAGAAGTAATAAAAAAAAAGCGCCGAGTAGCCCTGCCGGCGTAGCACGTGCCAGCTAGCGTTCAAAATACGCGCGCCTAGAACCGAAACCGAAAGTGAATCTCATCTGGTTGGTGCACTACAGTCAATGCGGCCGCTGGGCTCTATGGGAGGGTCCGCTCTTATTGAATGTCTCTCGATGCTGGAACATTCAACTAGTCACGTATGAGAACCGACGCGCTTGACCTGCAGATAGATTGCCGACGATCACCGACTTCGCTCACCGCTATCGTTGTGCTTGAGTGTAACTTGTTTGCCGTCTTAAGTTCGCCAAATAAATAGTTGAATGTCGAATGCATAGTTTCGACACTGTGTTATTTTTCACTGCCACGGAAGAATATAATCATGATCCAAAATGTCGTCAGCCAGTTCATTCTGAACAATGAGGGATGCAACAGGTGGAAGTGCTTCATCTGCCGCCAAGTCTAATATAGCTGCCTAAGCAGAGGCTTAGCGCCGTCTCTGAGAGGAACCTGTCGTTCAGAATCAAATTCACTGCCACAATATATAGCGAATTCTAAACACCTGAAAAGCTGCGCTCTAAATTCATATTAGCGAGTATGGTAATCATCGGTGAACTTGTTTTTCTGAAAGCGAGAAGACATACCTCATTGCTAACGGGAATGAATGTCTTGTATTATATTTTTTGCTCATTTGCTGTAACCCAGACCCCTCATTATTGCCTTTGGTCCTGAGGGTAATTACTAATAAATAAAGTATTTTTAATTTTTGAATTGGACCGGCCAGTAGCCTTCGCAGCTATCGGCACAAACAGTTTTTTGCAAAGAATTCATTTTTTTATTCAATGAAGGTTCAAATGAAATATAAATCCCTCCTCATGGGTACGTGCCATATTTTCAAATATATGGAAAATATTTTAAAAGCCGAAACAATGATTTCGTGCCCACTTAGTGCCACCCGAAACACACTCTAAATTGGCTTATCGTTCGCAGAGTGCAGGGACAGACCAAGAATTAGGCATTTCTCTCAGTTTTTATTGAAGACAGCATAGTAATTCTCCTCCTCCTCATCATCGTCGTCGCCATAATCATGTGCGTGGAAGAAGAAGACTGGCAACGGCTGGCAAGCAGTTACTGACGCCAAGCGTCAAGAGCCCTTCTCCGTCTTTCTTAAACCGAGGCCATGGCGATCAACGTCCCTGGCCTGGTGGCCATTGTGTTTTTCTACCTGGTCATCCTTGTCGTAGGCATCTGGGCAGGACGCAAAGGTGGCGGCCCGGAAAAGGACTCACAGAATGTCACCATTGGCGACCAGTCTAATATCATGCTCGCCGGAAGAAACATCGGCCTCTTTGTCGGCGTCTTCACAATGACAGGTGCGAATGAGCGATGCAGTGCTGCGATTTCGCAGCGTTGATTTGCGCTCGATTCTGCGCCACTCTTATCAGCCACCGTTCAAGGCCGGCATATCCGCCTGATAACACGGTCGGAAAATCGTTCTGATCACTGAAGAATAGCATAAACCGGGAAAAGCAATAGCGTCAGAAAAGGGATCGCTACAGAATCGCAACCACGCATCCTATATTTCAGCCCTTCCAAACTGTGACGTGTTTCAGTCACCTGAAACGATGCTTCCTTTTGCTGTTATCTAAAACCATCTGGCAGTATTGCATAGAGCGTGATGATGACCAAGGAAGCTTGCCGCTTACTGTCTACGTTCTGTACTAAAATAAGTAAAAGAAGTCTAATGTCTACGTATTCGCGGAATTGTGCCATGTTGCATTCAAGTAACCAGTAAACATATAGCGTTTTTTTCTGATTAAGATGCCTTGCTATTCTCAGGCCTAAAATCACTCGAACTTGAGTGGCTTTGACAACGCGCCTGTAGCAGACGAATAACACGGCGCGCGTGATGTGGAGGCATATAAATAATTAGCTATGCACAGTTACAAATAAAATCTTTCTGTAATTTTGCATACTGAAATTTTTTTCAAGGCACTACCTTCAAAGAAAAAGCAAAACAAAAAAAGCTTCTGCGCCCTCCACAACAAAAGTTAAACAAGGCAGGCTCGCTCTTTTGATCAGTCGCAACGCGCGTATTCGAATAAGCTTTGGTCACGTGATTGTTCCTCATTTCATGAGGAACAATTACGTGAGCACCATGCAAAAGATAAACATGATTTCTATGTGCTTCGATCATCTCTGTAAGACGCTGTATTTGTGGATGCGGTGTATGGAAATCGTAGACACATTCTTCTCTGCATGCTTGCGAATATATCGGGTCTAAAATCTCGCTGTCTCATTCAATGTGTCGCATCACATCGCTTCCCCCAGTCCCCAGCAGCTGCAAAGCAACTGACCACGGCGGCGGTCAGATCTGCGACGCAGCAGAGGGTGCTAAGAATCACTGGCTCCGCACAGGCGGCCGTTGGAATATGAACCTGGCAACGTTTAACGCTAGAACGTTATCTAGTGAGGCGAGTCTAGCAGTGCTATTGGAGGAATTAGAAGGCAGTAAATGGGATATAATAGGGCTCAGTGAAGTTAGGAGGCCAAAAGAAGCATATACAGTGCTAAATAGCGGGCACGTCCTGTGCTACCAGGGCTTAGCGGAGAGAAGAGAACTGGGAGTCGGATTCCCGGTTAATAAGAATATAGCTGGTAACATACAGGAATTCTATAGCATTAACGAGAGGGTGGCAGGTCTTGTTGTGAAACTTAATAAGAGGTACAAAAGGAAGATTGTACAGGTCTACGCCCCTACATCCAGTCATGATGACCAGGAAGTCGAAAGCTTCTATGAGGACGTGGAATCGGCGATGGGTAGAGTGAAAACTAAATACTCTATACTAATGGGCGACTTTAATGCCAAGGTAGGCAAGAAGCAGGCTGGAGACAAGGCAGTGGGCGAATATGGCATAGGCACGAGGAATAGCAGGGTAGAGTTATTAGTAGAGTTTGCGGAACAGAATAATTTGAGGATAATGAATACCTTCTTCCGCAAGCGGGATAGCCGAAAGTGGACGTGGAGGAGCCCGAACGGCGAGACTAGAAATGAAATAGACTTCATACTCTGCGCTAACCCTGGCATCATACAAGATGTGGACGTGCTCGGCAAGGTGCGCTGCAGTGACCACAGGATGGTAAGAACTCGAATTAGCCTAGACCTGAGGAGGGAACGGAAGAAACTGGTACATAAGAAGCCGATTAATCAGTTAGCGGTAAGAGGGAAAATAGAGGAATTCCAGATCAAGCTACAGAACAGGTATTCAGCTTTAACTCAGAAAGAGGGCCTTAGTGTTGAAGTATGAACGACAATCTTGCGGGCATCATTAAGGAGTGTGCAATGGAAGTTGGTGGTAACTCCGTTAGGCAGGGTACCAGCAAACAATCGCAGGAGACGAAAGATCTGATCAAGAAACGCCAATGTATGAAAGCATATAACCCTACAGCTAATATAGAACTGGCAGAACTTTCGAAGTTAATCAACAAGCGTAAGACAGCTGACATAAGGAAGTACAATATGGATAGAATTCAACATGCTCTCAGGAACGGAGGAAGCCTAAAAACAGTGAAGAAGAAACTAGGAATTGGCAAGAATCAGATGTATGCGTTAAGAGACAAAGCGGGCAATATCATTACTAATATGGATGAGATAGTTCAAGTGGCTGAGGAGTTCTATAGAGATTTATACAGTACCAGTGGCACCCACGACGATAATGGAAGAGAAAATAGTCTAGAGGAATTCGAAATCCCGAAGGTAACGCCGGAAGAAGTAAAGAAAGCCTTAGGAGATATGCAAAGGGGGAAGCCAGCTGGGGAGGGTCAGGTAGCAGCAGATTTGTTGAAGGATGGTGGACAGATTGCTCTAGAGAAACTGGCCACCCTGTATACACAATGCCTCATGACCTCGAGCGTACCGGAATCATGGAAGAACACTAACATAATCCTAATCCATAAGAAAGGGGACGCCAAAGACTTGAAAAATTATAGACCGATCAGCTTATTGTCCGTTGCCTACAAAGTATTTACTAAGGTAATTGCAAATAGAATCAGGAACACCTTAGACTTCTGTCAACCAAAGGACCAGGCAGGATTCCGTAAAGGCTACTCAACAATACACCATATTCACACTATCAATCAAGTGATAGAGAAATGTGCAGAATATAACCAACCCTTATATATAGCTTTCATTGATTACGAGAAAGCGTTTGCATCAGTCGAAACCTCAGCAGTCATGGAGGCATTACGGAATCAGGGTGTAGATGAGCCATATGTAAAAATACTGGAAGATATCTATAGCGGCTCCACAGCCACCGTAGTCCTCCATAAAGCAAGCAACAAAATCCCAATAAAGAAAGGCGTCAGGCAGGGAGATACGATATCTCCAATGCTATTGACAGCGTGTTTACAGGAGGTATTCAGAGACCTGGATTGGGAAGAATTGGGGATAAAAGTTAATGGAGAATACCTTAGTAACTTGCGATTCGCTGATGATATTGCCTTGCTTAGTAACTCAGGGGACCAATTGCAATTCATGCTCACTGACCTGGAGAGGCAAAGCAGAAGAGTGGGTCTAAAAACTAATCTGCAGAAAACTAAATTAATGCTTAACAGTCTCGGGAGAGAACAGCAATTTACAATAGGCAGCGAGGCACTGGAAGTCGTAAGGGAATACATCTACTTAGGGCAGGTAGTGACGGCGGATCCGGATCATGAGACGGAAATAATCAGAAGAATAATAATGGACTGGGGTGCGTTTGGCAGGCATTCCCAAATCATGAACAGCAGGTTGCCATTATCCCTCAAGAGAAAAGTATTTAATAGCTGTGTCTTACCAGTACTCACCTACGGGGCAGAAACCTGGAGGCTTACGAAAAGGGTTCTACTCAAATTGAGGACGACACAACGAGCTATGGAAAGAAGAATGATAGGTGTAACGTTAAGGGATAAGAAAAGAGCAGATTGGGTGAGGGAACAAACGCGAGTTAATGATATCTTAGTTGAAATCAAGAAAAAGAAATGGGCGTGGGCAGGACATGTAATAAGGAGGGAAGATAACCGATGGTCATTAAGGGTTACGGACTGGATCCCAAGGGAAGGGAAGCGTAGCAGCGGACGGCAGAAAGTTAGGTGGGCGGATGAGATTAAGAAGTTTGCAGGCACGGCACGGCCACAATTAGTACATGACCGGGGTTGTTGGAGAAGCATGGGAGAGGCCTTTGCCCTGCAGTGGGCGCAACCAGGCTGATGATGATGATGGTGATGATCACATCGCTTTATTTTCTTAAAGACCCCTCTAGGGGATATTACATAAAAGCGGGCTCACAATATAGCCACTTGCTGCCAATCGGAAAGAAAATCGGTTACGCTCTTCAAGAAGGTTGATGAACAAGTGATTGTTGCGATGTGGTGGGAAAGGTCGTTTCATTCGGGTGCTGCGCGTTAAAAAAAAAGATGAATACGAAAATGTAACTGGTGCGGGCACATGGGCGTGACGCTTGTGTATAAATATTTTTTGTGCACCTTAAAATTTTAGTAAGCAGATTTTGCTTTGCTTATTTGCTGCTAGCAATTTGACGTTTTGCGCACATGTAACATGTCGCAGGCGATTATGCATAGCCTGCACTGAGCTATACATAGGTCCACATTTCCTTCAATACAGCTAATGAAAAACATTTGCCAGCGAATGTCCACCTTACATATTTTAGAATTATGGATGCACACGTAAATGCCTTTGCGCCTAATCATATTTGTGCCGGCACAAAGCTGTGGCGTGCGGCGAACGTCTGACGTGACGACAACACAATCCTAGATATCCAGTTGTCCTTACAGTTGAATGAATGTCGCCACAGCTTGAATATTGGTAAGGAAAGTGCGACGTGTTGTGCTGCTAACATTTTATGTTTTGCGCAGCCACCTGGGTAGGCGGAGGGTACATCAATGGCACCGCCGAGATAATCTACGTGAGCGGCCTCGCCTGGTGCCAGGCTCCCTTCGGCTACGCCATCAGCCTTGCCATCGGTGAGGGAACCTCCATGTGTGTGGGCTCAGTGTGCGCAGAGAGACAGAGAGAGAGAGGGAGAGAGAAAGAAGGAGCAACCGTAGCACTCGCAATGAAAAGAAGAAGCGCTAGGGACCCTTTAGGCATTTATTTTACGCTGCATCTTCATAGAAACATTAAAAAGGGCAGGGGCGATCAAATATGCGCGCATAAAATTATGCAGGCAAGTAAGAGATTAAAACAGTAAGGTGGCCTTAGACAATCAGTATGTCGAAAAATACACCAATTACATAGAAACACATGCAACAATACGAGAACAGCACTGGAGAATGATGATTCACCATTTAATAAGAGATATTTATTATTGCGGTTTTGAAATGCTGGATAACCCTGAATGCTCGCGAAAGACTTTGGAAGCTGGTTGTATAGAAATGAGAACAGACACGAACTTCATTGTGTGTTTAAAATTGTATGCCTGACACAAATGGCTAACGGAAATAACGTTCACAAGCATGTTGTGGGTAAAATATTTGTACTTCCTGCTCAAAATATGCAGAAAATATTACGCTAGAAGTTCGTAATTAAGCCTCCCTAATCAAGCTTAGGAATAGAGCCGTACTGTTGCCAAGGCTCACATAACGAAGTAATTGCAAAAATAAACATACGGGGTATGCATCGTACACAGCTATATGTAGGTGAACTTCAGAGAATATTTTGATGCATATGACTTGAGGAGACGAGATTGCAAACATAACCAAAACTTTAGCTTACAGTTGAATCCAACCATACCGAACCCGGATCAATAGCATTATTCTCTATGCAGAACACTAGAACCTACTGCGCGATACTGATGTAAAATAACTCCATTATAATTAACTGGACATTGGATATGTCGAACTCTCCAGTGGCGCGCAGTGCCAGCAGCATCGAGGCGATGAATATCAGCTGCTGTTGCTAGTTATTTTTTTAATGATGGCCAGAAATACGATCTGATTTTGAGGTAGGCCGTAGTGGGAGACTCCTGATATTTAGACGACCCTATGTTCTTTAACGTGCACATAAACCTAAGCGCAGGGGTGTTTCCTAGTTTCGCCGTGATCGAAATGCGGCCACCATGACCGGCATGCGATCCCGCGACCTAGTGCTTAGCAGCTCAGCCGCATAGCTACTAAGCAACCACGATGGGTGCCATTTCTAGTCGAAACATGTTATTTTGTTCTTCAGCTAGTGGGTTTATCACAGCTGCAAACGGGGGGCGGGGAGGAGATGTTGCCAGAGAACACGAGCAACAACCAAGGAGTGCGAGACCATCGCAAGGCGCACTGACAACTGAAAGGTCACTTCCTGATCACACGCAGCACAGAACTTCTTGATTTCGTCGTATGATTGTTCTTTTTCTTGATACCCGTATAATTCCTGTCGGTGGTGGTGAAGAAGAAGAAGAAGAAGATGATGATGATGATGATGATGATGATGATGATGACGACGACGACGGCGACGACGACGACGACGATGATGATTTATTGCCATTCCCTTTGCACGGCGGTGGTGACGAACAGTCACTCGGCTTGCTTGAGTTTATCGGATATGCCATACAGCCATCGCGAGCGCACCACCCCAAGTCGCCAGAAAGCCAAGCGGACTCCTGAGAAAACCCCGGCCTCCCACACACGAGCGGAGACGCAGCAGTAAACCCAACGGCACCGCTAAGTCAGCCCGCCAGCATAATAATGTAATGCAAAGCAGTCTTCATTACTGGTTACTGGCCGCGACTACCACATGAAGGCAGCGGTGGGATAACCAAGGTAACAAGGTGCCCACGAGTACAGCCATCTCGACGTAGTAAGCCGCACACCGAAACGGGCGCCATGCAACAACGGCGTTTGACCCGCTTGCCGCAGACCTGCCGACAAAGCTCCACTTCCGCAAGCATGAAGATTGTACTCAATGGCATCGTAGGCGGGAAGGTTACTGTCTTTTTAAATATTCGGTCTCAAGAGCCCGGGCTAGATGACACAAACCAACACATTTATTTATTTATTTATTTATTTATTTATTTATTTATTTATTTATTTATTTACAAATAATGCTGTCTCAAAATTGAGACATAGCAGGAGTGGGTGAGTACATCAAGATAACATACAATCAACATGTCACATGTAAACGAACTTCGTCCACGAAACGCTCAAGTGACAATTCTCGTAGATTAGTATGTAGCGTGTTCCACAATTCAATGGTTAATGGCAAGAAAGAAAATTTAAAGCTATCTATGTGAGCTCTAAAGGGAACAATAATCAAGGGATTGGCTCTTCGCGTTACACGTGCCGAGGAGCCAACAAATGTCAAGTACGTCGACAGTGACAGAAGCATGTACAATTTTGTGCAACAATATAATCCTTTCACACGTGCGCCTATGTGCCAATGGCTCAAGTGATAGCAGGCCAGCATGCAGAGAAGGGGAGAAATTGCGATCGTATCGATTGTAAATAAATCTAATAGCTTTCTTCTGCACAGCCTCAATCTTTGATACATCATATACGCAGTTGGGTTACCAGACGACAGATGCATATTCTAGAGTGGGCCTCACGAGGGATCTGTAAGCTGCTAGTTTGCATTCCTTGGTTGCTGGTTTTAGTGTGCTTTTTAAATATGCAAGTCGTTTTAGAGCCCTGGAACAAATGAAGTCGACGTGTTTGTGCCATTTTAAGTTGTAAGAAAAAATTACACCAAGATATTTGAACTCGGTGACGGAAGTCAAAGTCTTCTCATCATTACTATAGGCAAACTTCAGGGGTTCCTTTTTGTTTGAAAAGGTCATTGATACTGTTTTATCGAAGTTGATTTCCATTTACCAGGTCTTGCTCCAGTTGCAGAAGGCATTGAACGTGTTATTCAGCAGCTCCTGAGAACTGGCGCTGGCGATGTTGCAGTACAAGACACAGTCGTCTGCGTACAAACGGACCTTAGCAGCAGAGTTAGTAACAACACTCTCGACATCATTAAGGTAAATAATGAATAAAAGTGGTCCCAGTACGGAGCCCTGTGGGACGCCGGAAGAAATACCTACTGAGGATGATTGCGCCTGATTAAATGAGACAAACTGGGACCGCAGATGCAAGTAGTCTCTTACCCAGCCAAGTAAGTGATTGCCGTGTATGCCTCTGAATAAAGAGTCAAGCTTCATGAGTAACTTAGCATGACATACCTTGTCAAACGCTTTGGAGTAGTCAACAAATATGGCGTCAATCTGGCCACGATTGTTAAGTGTAGTAGCAACGTCGTGAGTGAATTCAATTAGTTGCGTAACCGTGGAAAAACCCGATCTAAAATCATGCTGATGATGTGAAAGAATGTTGTTATTATTTAGGTACTGTATAATGTGTTTATGAATTATGTGTTCTAGTAGTTTACAACAAGTAGATAATAACGAGATTGGTCTATAATTGGAAATTGATTGCCTAATGCCAGATTTGTGTATCGGTACAATTTGAGCAACTTTCCAGACACGGGGAACAGTTTGCGATTCTACAGATTTTTGAAATATGATAGTGAGATACCGCGCACAGTATTCTGAGTATCTTTTTAAAAACGTGTTTGGAATGTTATCTGGTCCAGCACTTTTACTAGTATCAATATTTAACAAGAGGGCGTGAACTCTGCTAATCGTTAACTGAAGTTTTGGAAAACATGCTGAAGCACTATCACAGTGAAACTTAGGGATAATGCCGTTATCTTCAACAAAAACCGATTTAAAATATCTATTGAACGCTTCAGAGATCATAACAGCATTTGAACACGACTGTCTTTTGATGACCATAGAAGTTGAGTTGGGCACAGGAGGAACAATTGTTTTCCAGAATTTGGATGGGTTGTCTTTTAGGAATGTTGTTAGAGTGTTGTTATAGTAGTAGTCTCTAGCGTGCTGCATTTTAGTCTTAAGAGTTTGTCTAAGCGATGTTAGCACTGAGTTTTCTCGGACATTCCGAGTGCGAGAGCCACGGCGGAAGCGCTTTATCCGGCGAATCAACTGAATAATCTCTCTAGTGTACCAAGGGTGTTTCGAGTTTCGCTTTACACATTTTTTGGTACAAAATTAGCTACGCACTCTTTGACAATTTTCTGAAACATTTCAACTAACAAGTCAACACTTAAGGCATCACTCGAAAACATAAACTCATCAAAGTGTGATGCAAGCGAGGCGACGATAGAATTGTCGTCAGCTCGAGAAAAGTCATGGACAGTACTATACGTTGGTTTATTGGGCTCTAGAGCAATATCTAGGTGCACAATTACCGCCTTGTGATCGGAGATGCCCTCCACAACGTCACATTCGCTACACAGGAGCCCATCACTAAGCAAGACCAAATCCAAAATAGCAGATTCTCGGGTGCACGAGCTAACGACCTGTGTTAAATCATACGACACAGCAAGATTGATTAGAGCATCGCAGATCGGTCGATCACGTCCAGTAGAAGAAAGAGAACGCCAGTCAATGTAGGGGGCAATAAAATCGCCACATAATATTAACTGGCTTTTCTGTAGCCTGTTCACTGCAATATAATCCGAGACAGCATGGATAGAATTGACATCATTTGGCGGTCGGTATACAGCGCCAATCACAGTAGTAAAGCCACTAGCTAAGGTCAATCTTGCACCAAACCGATTCGCTGTCATGAAGCTTCGGCAGCAAAACGTATTTAATATCTTTAGAAATAAAAAGTGCTACGCCACCACCACGACCAACAGTCCTGTCATTTCTCAACACTGAGTAACCAGGTGGCAAAAATTCATTCTCAGAAATGGAGTCATTTAGCCAAGTCTCAGTAACACATATTATTGATGGTTTGTGACATTCTACAAGCCAGTTGAAACAAACATATTTGTTAACCAAGCTGCGCGCATTAAAGTTCAGAAGTGTCAGTTTCCTTTTATGTGGAAGTCAGTTGGTATTCCTGGGAGCGGTGTAATCAGCCGCCCTAACAACGCACTTTCTGGCGTCGCTCCACTCGTATCGAACACTGTCGATAATCAGGTGCTCTTGTTGTAACGGTACCTTCTTTGCAACTTTTCTGAGTTCCATTGAATTCTGCCATAGGCTTCTGCGCACCTGTCGCACGCGTGCAGAAAAGTCTTCACTGACGTAAATGTTCGAACCCTTCAGTTTGCGTGCGTTAGCTAAGATATCTATTTTAGTTCGAAAATCCAACAGTTTGATAATTATTGGTCTATCTTTACCTGTCCTTTTTTGCCCAAGTCTGTGGCAACGCTCGATGTTATCACACGTTACGTCAAGCTTTGACGTTAGCATGCTTAGTACTGAAGTAAGAACTGCCTCAGGTGTCTCATTCAGTGTTTCAGATAAACCATGAATAACCAAGTTATTCCGTCGCGACCGATTTTCAAGGTCGTCATTCTTACGCTCCAGCTTTTGGATCATATCTGAGAGACCAGAAACAGTATTTTCTAGTTCCTGCACGCGCTCACCGACATCTTTGGCCTTGGCGACAAATGACTCTAGTTTAGAGAGACGATCATCGAAACAGGCAATTTTAGAGGTTAGTGCAGATATTTCGTAGCTTATGCGAGCCTGTCCTGACAGCAATTCGGCGAACATTTTTTCAGTGACGGGACCCGGCTTAGTTTCTATGTCTCCTGAAAGAATCAACAGGCCTTTCAACATGTGCACAAGAGATACCACTTTTCGGGAAAAAGAACGTGGGAGGGTCCGGCAGCAGCAACAAGAAGCGATCATCATTTCTATAACATTTACAACCATACCAATTGCATACCTGTAAGTAGAAGTAGGCAAATTTGCAGCGCATGTTTGCGATGCTGCCACCAGACCCACTGAAGTGGAACCGCAGAGGCGTTCATCCTTTATCCTGTTGCGAGCCCGTAGATGTCGCCGAGGTGCCGGAGCATGCGCAGTACCGCCAGGTTAGTGCTGGCCAGCAGGGGAGGAAGCAGTCCACGCCGGCTGACACGTTTGCGTTTAGTGCCTTCATTGGCAACGGACTCGTGAAGCTTCCTGAGCAAGCGTCGCCCGTCCGGTGGGGCAGACCGACGAGCCGGTAATCCGAAGGATCACAACATTGAAGATTGTGGAAAAAGGTACTTGCAGCAATCTGTAACTAGAAGTAGGCAAATTTTCAGCGCATGTTTGCGATGCTGCCACCGGACCCACATTGTTCTGCACCTCGGGTGAAGAAGAGGTGGACCTGCTCATCTCCATGAAACTGACTGGCGAACAGATGCCATCGTATAATGTCGCAGTGAATGCTTTTGAAAAGTATTTTCTGTCCTGCAATAATTTCATACGAGCGAGCGAGATTCAAATCTCGGAAATGAGAGCCACATGAAAGCGCCGATGCGTTCGTTACTGAGCGTTTTGCAGAAAACTACGACTATATACGCAACTCTCAAAGACGAATTGATTCGGGATAGGCTCGTGGTTGGCTTGCATGACGAGAAAGTCAGTGAGAAGCTGCAGCTTGACGCAGAACTCACTCTGTAGAAAGCGATTATACAGCTGCCCGCAATTCAGAGGCCGCGAAACCTGAACGCAAAGAAATGCACTCCATTTAACAGCCGGCTCCTTGCGTAGAAGTGCGCGGCTAGGCCAGCAGTAAAGCCCACCGCAAGGTAAAAAAAGGCCCTTTCAGGCCGTCGTGCCCACGACGCGAAATGAAGCTGTAAGATGAACGCTGCACGTGGTGTGGCAGCGTGCGCGACCACACGAAGGCACAGTGCCCTACGGCGAACAAGACACGTAACCATTGTGGGACGAAAGGCCACTACGATTCCGCGCGCCTGTTGAACCCCAAAGGTGGAACCTCAGGCTCAGAAAACCAATAAGTTGTCTATAACTACATTTAGTGCACCCACATCCACCGTTACCCACTTGTGCAGATGCTGAAAAGGATGCTTAACATGGATGTCATCCAGAAAGTAGAGCGAACAACCCAATAGTGTTTTCCGATGGTCGTCGGAAGGAAAAAGAACGAGCTTCACATCTGCGTTGATATGCCCAGCTCATTCAGCAGATAATTCATGATCGCTTGCTTATGGCGACGAGTGTCTCGCAAAACTGGCATGTGTAACAGTGTTTAACCGCCTAGTTGGATACACGAGCAGGATACTGGCACGTTCTATTGCCCAAAAATTGTCGCGAATACACAACTCTCATCAGACCTATCGCAAGGTTTTATTTCTGGAGACTATTATTCGGAAATTCCACGGCAGCAGAGTTCTACCAACGCGACATGCTCCGAGCGCTGGAAGGACTAGCCGACGTGAGTTTTCTGCAAGAACACAGCATTCTGTCAAACGACAATTGAAGACCCGGATGCTAATCTACGGCGTGGGCTAAAGAAGCTGGTTGGTACAGCTGTTACCCTGAACATTGGCAAGCACATTTCGTCAAACCGAAGCCGCATTTCTAAGGAATGTGGTATCCACAACAGAAGTCAGTGCCAACACAGGGAAGGTCAAGGCCATGACAAAGCTTGCCTCACCTCTCTTGTCCGGTACAACTCAAGAGCAATTCATGTTTTGCCCTTGCAGCCACTGGTGTCACTGTGTCAACATGACGTCGCGGCCGACCGCCTTCGCGCCGCAGTCGTGAAAGGAAACAAAAACCGCATTCATCCGTGCTTACGGACTTTTGCGAAATGGGCTCCTCCACTCCTCGCGTCCAATTATCGGCGTCGTCAGTGAGACCGTGCTCTCTCAAGGTGCCTCCAGCAGTGTCGCGCAACATGCCCACCTAAAGAGGCCGTGAAACACATTGGGCGATTATCCAGCTTCCTCCACTCAGAAAGGTGGCGGCATCGGGAGTAAGAGCTCCTTTCTCGAAGAGACTTGCGGAATGTGGTTGGTGTTTCGAACACGAATAGATCAGACAGAGGGTAGTTCCAAATCAGCGACCTTCTGTGGAACCACAGCTTGAACGAAAGAAATCATACCCTTGTTGGCAGTCGAGACAATGGAGCTGGTGACATTACTTCTATTTCACGATGAACGATGCTTGTCAATGTGTCAGAAGCCGGCGATAGTGGGTGAGGACTCAGCAATGTAGACAGGATGCTGAACCGTCTTTTCTTTTTCACACAGCTTCTTGCCTGCCTCGGTCATCCGGTCCCACACGAGCATTCCGTGCAGAATTCGTTTTCTTATCTGGCAGCTGCCGCATCTTCGACTACCACAGTACATGCGCACATTTCGGATCCCTTGTGCAAAAGAACGCTTGTATCACCAGCGAATGGTAATCTTGGTTTGCTGGTCAGCCTGTCTGCCAAAAACCTGATGAACGAAAATGGACATGACGTTCACGTTTGTGACGTCAGCCACGAGCCTTTGTGTATAAAGGCGCCGGCAGCACATTCCTTTTTCAGTGGGCATGGCAGCAGCAACGTACGCGTGATAGACGCGATACGAAGAGCGCGTGGCGGCCGGCACTGCTTTCTGGCGCAATAAGTGCTGGAAGACACGCCACACCAAACCAACCACCCGTGGAAACGATGGCAGCACCCGGATCTCCAGTGGTGGGCCTCGCGCCCAATTTACGCTGCTTTGCATTAGTGATTCCATACGTTCGATTTCAGCTACAAATATGAGAATACCACGAGAATTGCGTATTCCTCAGGGAAAAGCTGCCTACCGCGAGCGTCAGTGAGAGTTGGCTCGTTAATGGACTCGTCATCGTAGGGCCGACGTCTTGCTGCGCGCCAGAGACGCATAGTTTAAACGGCAGTGCTGGGAGGCCGATCCCGAAGTGCGCGCGGGATACGTGGGAAAGAATGGTAAAATATTTGCAATATAGACTGCTTGTGAAGTTTGACTTGCATGATGTAACACTCGGTGCCAGTAACACCACATACCGAGGTGATGCCACCCTCTTTTTAAGAAGAAAGGATCACCTCCGGCGCCGCACACGTGCTCTCGTACCTCCGTGTGCGGTAACTCTCCCGCGGTGGTCTTACGCGTGAGAGGAGGCTGTGCTTCAGAGGATACGCGTCGGGGTTGCCCTCACTCCTGTCATGACTCGGAAGTGGCAGCGCTTTCACCAGTTATATCCACGCCCTAGGCGTCCGGTCTGCAAGTCACGCAGTGCCGAAGCCGACATGCCCCACATGCTGTGAGTTTGCCCTGCCTTGAAACTGACCATGCTCCGGCACCTCGCAGCAGCGGGACTTTCGCCGCATAATCCTAGCGACTGCACTGCTGGGACGCAGGGTCCGCATTATCGATCCCTCCTGAACTTCAATAGATCCACAAATCTTTTTTTATTCATTTACTCATAATTTTATTCATTATTCATTCGCCCGCACCCTATAAGCCTGTATGCCCTGAGGCATTAACCCTCACAAAAAAAAAAAAACTAGCACCGCTTCGCTCTTCCACCATCTTCACGAAGTGGAAGGGGCGGTGACTTTTACTTATGTCCTATTGCACTAAATTGCTTCAGCGATGTCTTTTTAATCGGGGCTATTGGACTAAATGCAGGCCCTCGCAATACTGCCAACAGTACGCGTCCTGGAAGTAACCTGAACCCCAATCAAACGAATGTCGCAGGAACAGGTTCTCTGAATGTTGATTGCTCTGCAGATAGCGTCATACTTTACATGCTGATAGATTGGCGAGGCTAATTGCTGACCAGGAACAAATGTCTTTTGATATTAAGTTACTCGGACAGCCTGTTAATTCGCCTCTCGAGGCGCTGGAATCTTGTGTGAATGCCATTGAATCTGCTCTGTCAGTAAAGCGTTGTGGGCAAATGGGAAATTGAACGTGTACTTTGACTGAGAAAGTTAACACTACCGTCTGAAGCATAAATGCTAAAGACAGCAGTTTCAGGATCACTTTACTGACACAGTTGGTTAGCTCGTTTTGAGCGTTGATTATTTCGAAAATAGTCGCGTAGAAATAAAGTGGTCTGGCATGGATTACCTGAAGTACAAGACTAAAACGACGACGTACTACTTTCGAGTGTATCCTTGTGGTTATCGGATGTGCTTAAAATGCAGTTCGCTAGCATTGAAAGATTTCACTATATAATACTGCATTGACCATTTTGTTCCTGTTAAAACGCAGTAAACAATAACTTGGATAAAGTATGGATGATAAGATATACTTTACTCTTGTTGCGACGTGTCAATAACTACGGCGCTCAGAGCTGAGTTGTGATCCCGCTAAATCAGCAATGTTCAACGAAGTTAAGGAGGAACTGCGAGCTAAACTTTAATCGGCCAAGGACTTCCATTTCAGAGTAACACTGCCTCGGCTTTTAAACAGCAATTCCAAAAAAATTGGCAATCCATTATACCTTGTCCAACTGATAATACCACTTTAGGTATTATAGGTGTTGCCTGCAGAACTAATGCACGTCCTGTGTTCATTAACTTCCTGGATTTGAATGAGAAAATACAGGTACTCAGGAATTCAAGCACAAAGACACTTGCTAAAGCATTCGGCAGGATTTTTCTAACCGAATATGTAAGCATCTATGGGATGCTACCACATGCTTTCGTTACACTGGGCCTTCTGTAAGGATACGCTTTGATAATAGGTTCGTCGATAACGTATGCTATAACTGGCATAAATACACCAATGATCTTGTCGAAGCATTCAACCGCAGGTCAGGCGCTGCCGCACACAATCCCGCCCATAAAACTAGATGAAATTATCTTACTTCACATAGTAACCTACAAGTTCTGAAAGTCAATGCCACGAACTTGCTTAACAAATTTAGTCACTTTTTCACACTCATTACTTGTCACGATGCTTGTATTATAGGCGTCACAGGGACGTGGCTACACGGTGATATATATGATGAAATAGCACCACCTGATGTCAACTTTGTTAGAGTTGACAGGCAACACGGCCGAGGAGGTGGTGCAGTCCTTTTCCTGAAATGTGACCATTATGTAATCCAAGCTCTGATCAAACTAGGGTCTGCTTGGCGTAAGGTATACCTTGAAAATAGATCAGTAATAATTGGCATCCTATATTGCTGCCCCGTTCACCTCATGGCGGCTTATCTAGTCTGAATATGTTTTCGCACGAGTGCAACATCCTATCTTCACACATACTGCTTATGGGGCATTTTAATGCTCCAGGTATATCAATGGTCGTCATTAGCCCTGCCTCGTCATGAGTTTCGCTCATCGAAGGAGTTTTCGGGAGCTGTCACAGTCGACTGGTCTTAAACAACAGCCAGCCTACCAGAAGTGAAGACCTTCTAGATCTAGACTTTCTCAGCGAATGCCTCGTGGAAGGCAGTTTTGAATGCGCAGTGACTAAAGATATTTGCGATTTCGGGTAGTTGCAGGTTGTATTGCTTTGCAGGCAAAAAAGCCACACATTTTGCACTCCTCGCTTCCCAACGTTTAATAATGTTTCCATTATTGAAACCCTGAGTGAAAATGTCAATAACTGTTTAAATGAGTGCCGATGATGATGTTAATCATTTAGTTTCTGTTTTCGAAAACCTTATTCCCTCATACATTCACCGTTTTGTCGCTCTTACAACGCAGTAAACCAACACTTAGCTGAAACATGGCTGACGAGAGGTGCTTTGCACTTGTCACGATGTGTCACGAGACCAAGTCGCTCAAAGCTGAGTAGTGATCCGGCTAAAACTGTAATGTTTAACGAAGTGAAGCAGGAACTTCGAGGTAAACTCAAATCGGGCAAAGATTTATATTTCAGAGTTATATTTCCTCAGCTTCTGAAAACCAATTTCCAAGAAATTTTTGCAGTCTATCTTGCCTTGCGCAAATTATATTACTACTTTTGTAATTATTGGGAAGCCTTCTAGTAACTCCAATAAAATGGCATCTGCCTTCAACTAATATTTTCAATTCGTTTCGATTTAAGACCACCTGAAACTCCCTGCTTTTCAATATTATATAGCTTCAACAATTAGTAACCTCTCTGTATTACTGTAAACTCGACAGTAAAAGGTCCTGTGGTCCTGGCGGCATTTGTAATGCTTTCATTGTTATTTACTTCCTTTGGTATAATAGTTATCTCACTGTTATGTTTAACAAATCATTAGCAACTGCCCTTGTTCCTTCTTCGTGGCGACGTGTTAAATGTCTGGTTTTTCACAAATCTGGCAATAAGATGATGACAACTAGCTACTGACCAATCTGCCTAACCTGTAATTCTGGCACACTACTCGAACATATAGTTTACAATATATCGTAGATTGCCTAGAATCCATTAACGTACTGATTGATTGCCAGCATGGTTTTCGTCGCGGTGTTTGCACCCGTAACTCATCTGGTTGAATTCATGCATGACATTGCTAAAGCACAAGACCATGGTGCACAGGTTGACGAAATTTTCATAGATCTGTCCACAGCGTCCGACACTGTGGTTCAGCATAATCTACTAGTTAAACTCAGCCTCATCCTAAATAATCCTAACTGCGTAGACTGGATTGCCAGTTTTCTGTCCGACTGTTCCCATTTTGCACGCTACAATACTTCTGACCCGCCTATTGATCATGTCTCCTCTGGCGCCCCGCAGGTGCATTGCCCGGTCCAATTCTGTTGCTATTTTACATAACTGACTTGCCACAAAACATAATTAACATGCGTCTCTATGCTGATGATTGCATCCTCTACCGCAATATTAACTCCCCTCAAGATGATACTGCTCTTAATTAGCATTCTTACACTTCTACGGATAGTGTAACACCTGGCAGATGAGTGTGAACTTCACCAAAGCCGTTTCATTCACATTCACTAGGCTTTTAACTGCTTCGTTTCTCTAGTACTTTTTCAGTGACTCCTTTCGTACCAAGAATACCCGAATATAAGTAATACGAACTCTTATTCAACCACAACTTAACTTGGAGCAAGCCTGCTGAAGTAATATATACTAATTCATCGAAAACATCGGCCATCTCCAACGCTCCCTTCGTGTGACTCCTCAAGAAAGCAAACTGGTAGCATACAAAACACTAATCTACCCTATCTTTCAATATGCATATATAGTTTGGAACCCTCTTGATAAAAAAATGATATTAGCAAGATTGAGTCCTTACAAACGAAATCTGTTCGTTTTATCTACTGTCGCTACGACAGGGATTTTTCACCTTCCTCTAACCTCACAGTGGAATACTCTCTTGACTCGTTTCGGCATCAGCCTGGGTGCGTGACACACAAGAGGCTGTGGCGCCCTCTTTTGACTAGTTTTGGTACCTACACCTAAGATACAAAAACATCAAGACGGCTTGGATTCGGAAATACACGTCCCTAGACACGAAATACAGCGAAAATTCAAAACAACACGACACCAAGACGGAGGCAGATTGGCGCAAGGCAGTCATCAAGGAAATCAATGAGGCTGAAAAAACGATCTGGCGCACGACAGTGGCAAAAAAGCAAAGCCTGGCACTATATTACCACCACAAGCCGGAACCATGCCCATCACCAGACTACCGAGGAGATAGAGGCAGCGCCCTGCTGTTTCAAGCCCGCACTGGCGCTCTCCTCACAAACCAACGCCGACACGAACTATTCGGCGTGGATCCGACGTGCCGCTTGTGCGGTGCACCAGAAGAAACCCTTCTTCACGTGCTACAACAATGTCCTAGACTTCCCGCAGTTCCCCGGCCGTGCCCCCTGGCTGAGAGCCTGGCGCTGACTGGTCTCACCGAGGAGGACCGAACTGCACGCGTCGAGACTACGAAGATCCGGCTAGAACAGTGGGAACGACTGAGCAGGCGAGCCGAATAGGTGAAGGAAACCCGCAGACAGACATCGCCCGGCTAGAGCCGCCCAGTCACAGCGAGTGGCCGCTGATGCCGACCACCTCAGCTACAAGAGCTCCTAAGAGAAACGGCAAACGAGGTAGCGACGCAGCTGGGACGCACTGACTTGAACCGGTATGGCTGGCGGATTGGATTGTTGTCGCTTTGGTGAAATCCGAGGCGACTGGAGCCTAGAATACAACAAACCGGACCAGCCAGACGGACTCGCAGACAGTGACAGTGACAAACCTGTGTTTTATGTTCTTTCTCTCCTTTCTTTCTTTCCTTCTTGTCCTCTGAACATCTCCTGTGGCGTTGACAAACGCCTGGCCTGAGTCAAAAGGGATCAGGACCACTTACTTACTTACTTACTTACCAGCCTAGGTGCTGTGGCGCCCGCTCCTGACTAGTTTCGGTACCAGCTTAGGTGCTGTGGCGCCCTGTCCTGACTAGTTTCGGTATCACCCTAGGTGCTGTGGCTCCTGACTGATGCTGTGGCTCTTGATTCGTTTCGGCATCAGCCTAGGTGCGTGACGCCCAAGACGCTGTGGCGCCCTCTCTTGACTAGTTACGGTATCGGCCTTGGTGCGCGACACCCAAGGACATTGGACGGACGATTTCCCGGATTCTGAAGTACTCCGCACTTAAAATGTGGCGCAAGAAACCTACATTTACAAATATTTACCAGAAACGCGAGTAGCCCAGGCGTAAGAACCGCCAAGACGGCGAAGACCAACCTCTACCTCTTATTCATCGGTGCCGGCTTAATGCTGCAGTCGTCTTCTCGCCCGCGAAAATTTGTTTATTTATTTATTTACAAGTACCTTACAGCCTTCGAGACGGCTTTGTGCTAAGGGGAAAATACAGTACCACATTCGTATAGGAATAGCGGAGAAAAAGCGGAAAATTATTACGATATTGCACATACAGCATGAAGACCAATAACAAAAAACAATAACATAACATACGAGCATTATAAATGTTTTTGCATGTATACAGTAATAGATACTGTAAGAAATGCAACAAATTAGAAGAACGCAAGACATGTTTGATTGTTGAAATGGCATACTGATTAATTATGAGATTGTGAAATGTCCTATGTATCAATTGGAAAGCGATGTTATTTGCGAGAGCGTTTCCTAAACGGACCGCACGGGGTAAAAGCTGAAAAATTGAAAGCGCGTGTGTTGCTGTAAATTCAAGTGTGGCTGAACTGATTGTTCAGTCGTTGTGACATCGAGGATCGTTTCTTCAGGTTGGATAAGGATAGGCCAACTATGTGAATGAATCTATAGAACAATAATAGAAGGGAAATATCGCGGTGAGTGGTTAGTGGATGCAACGAAAGTTCGACTTCTATTTGGGTTGCATTTGGCTGGTTACGATAACGTTTTCAAATGAAACGGCTCGCTCTATTCCGGATGTTCTCCAGGAGTTCGATAACGTATTTTGATGAAGTAACGATATACAAGAGGCGTGCTCAATTTGCAGCCGTAGAAAAGTTATTTAAGCTAGTGTTCGTAGGGGTGAAGGCGCAGTTAGGTTGCGGCTCAGAAATCCTAATGGTCTGGAGGCGTTAGCTGAAATAAAGGTGATGTGACGAAGTGATAATATATATATATATATATATATATATATATATATATATATATATATATATATATATGACTTTTCTTATTTGGCCTCTAACACAGTTGACCACAACACTGGATATAAGTACTTAGGAGTGCTCCTTGCAGAAAGACTTTCATGGATTAATCGCGTTACCTAACTAACGCCTCCAGATCATTAGGATTTCTGCGCCGAAACTTAAGATCTGCGCCTTCACCAGACCTATCTGCATAGGTATATGCGGCGATACTACCCCACACACATACAACACATCTGCATACTGACGCAGGTGGCAACCTCTTTGCGGTGAAGATGCGTAAAGCCGGCTACAAGACTATGCTGGACCCTTTCCAGAAGCATTTCGGAACCCGCATGGGTGGCCTGCTCTTCCTGCCGGCGCTCTGTGGCGAGGTGTTCTGGTCAGCCGCCATCTTAGCCGCCTTGGGTGAGCGATAAATTGCGCGTTGGGTAACATGGACGGTCGGGCGCATGCCGAGACGGAACTCTTACGTAGAGAGAAGGGGAAGTCATATGACAACGTTCTAGCCTCATGTTTGCAGACGTCGTAAGACTAGTGACTAATCATTAATGATTATGATGACACTTGCGTACAGTGTAATCTATTGGTAAAAAGGGACATGATCATATCCCGTGTGGATGTTTCCCGTTAGCGTTGTACAATTGCACTGATTTGCTGCAGATGCCTTGTGGCTGGCGGTGGCACCTTCCTACGCGGCTGTGTAGTGCATTGGCGCTTATTCATCCAGAATTTGCATCTAGCTCCTGCAAACTAACAATCACAAATTGTAGTTTTACCTTTAACAGGGAACCGCAGTCTACATGGTTACTCCGCACTATTGCAATTCTTAATGATATATTTTTAATGCTTTCTTTTTGAAACCGGTCGTTCGGCAGTTTCGTGTGCAGTACCACGCTCAGTATCATTGGGATATTTGTCTGTTGAAGATAGTGCTGTCGATAATAAAACATTCGGGAGGAATCACGTTTCACATTCTTAACTGGGAGTGTCCAGAACACATTTCCGACATGTGTATTGTTACGGGGAGATTATAATTAACAAAACACTTTTAAACATACTGTTAGTATGACAGCACCCGCACAGGGTGTGCGCCAAGACAGTGTCATCATCTTCACCGTGACACAAATCGCCCGACACACGAACCCCGACAGCAAATGCAGCGTCCTGGTTCATTCTACGGTAGATATCACGCAGTGGAGTACGTCTTGAGGCGGGAAACGTTTGCACTTTCAGCTGAATGGATTTCTATGGTTATGACATGCTCAAACTACGATTTGTCTATGAGGCTATGAGGCTATGAGGCATTGTGTATCGGGGGATAATGTATTAATATTGGCCACTAAAGGACAGTTAACGTGCTCCTAATGGAAGGACAAGGACATTTGTGCATTTGGCCTCCATCGAAATGAGAGCCCGCGTTTGAGTTTGCGACCGCGTAATCAGCAGCGCAGTACCATAGCCGCTATACCACTGCGGCGGGCGCAATTTCAGCTGCCGGTTCCGCAGATTCTGTGGAAGCCAGGAAGAAGAGTTCATATGTCACGTCCATGCCTTGCACAAGCAATTCGTGACACAGCAAATTGGTAAAATATGGTATCGCCCTGTTTTGCCTCCGTTTCGCCATAACAAAATCTTGTCAGCACTGCTTGCTGGATGCGGCTATGGATCAAGTCACCAGGCTAACCATGGCTGGTTATCCTGAACACATATTCAGGCTCACAGCGAAAAACTGGCGAAATTGTTAAAAAGCAGAGAAAGAGCTAGCGATCGAAGTGACATTGGTCATCGCAAAAGGCCAGCACTTATTGCTTATATACATAGGCTGGCACATGGCCTAAACAACGTCGGGAATCGTTATGGTTTCAAGAATTATTTCTATTTCCAAATAAATTATCCACTCTGTGCCAGTCTGTGTAAGCACGAGCAAAAGTGTCAGATTTAGTTGCGCACAATTCATGTAAAGCACAGACCTGAATTCGTGACTTGCTGCAATAATGTTGCGTACGAGATTACCTTGTCATGTGGCTCTTGTTACATCCGCCAAACGGGCAGGTGTATAAACAAAAGGTTGCAAGAACATTCTTACAGAATGAAGAACGCTGGTCTATTACATTTGAGCACCCATTGCACAGCTTGCAGTTGCAAGGCCATTTTTGAACGCACAAGTGTAATCTGGACAAACAAAAATGAAAAATACCCGCCTCATTTGAGAGGCCAACCTAATCAATAAATGTGGTGACAGGTGCGTAAGGCAGGCGTCACTCGCAATACAGAAGGAAAACTATTTTTAGAAGCATCTAATCGGGCAGGTTCACGTTGCAGCTCGGCCTCCTCTTTATAGAATTTGTCGAGCGATCAAATACATTGATAATAGCTGCATGTGATGACCCTAATATGGGGCAAAGGTTCGTGTACTCAATGGTTCGGTTCGTTCTCTAAGGCGGAGCCTCCGAGAACCCAATTGAGGACAAAGCCGTTGGTTTGAACACACACACAAAGATTTTTAATCAAACTAAAAAGAGGCATAAAGCAAATAGAAGGAAATATAAAGCATGCCTAACATAAACACTCAAGCAGACATTGCGGCAAGGAACACACATAGGGCTTGCATGAGGTTAACGAGTGCGTGAGTCCGGGTTGCAACGAGGGCAGTCTCGACGCTGCGACACGGCGACAAGCTGGCGAAAGGCGTGGCGCCGGGCTCACCATAGGTCGCGGCGTAAGCTGGCCGACCGGGCGACCGGAGCGCGCCAGCTCTGGCTAGGCGAGGTAAAGCGCGCGGCTTGGTGGCACGAGCAGACGGCGGCGGCGTTCTGGCCGGGTAGATGGGCATAGAGCTCGGGCCCGTAGCCCAACTGCTCTCGTCTGGCCCTCGGGCGCAGAAGCTCGAACGCCGGCCTAAGGCAGCAAGCGGCACGACAGACGGGGTGGCGTTTTGGACGGGCAGCTGGCGTAGAACTCGGGCCCGTAGCCCGACTTTTCTCGTCCTGCGCACTGGCGCTGAAGCTCACCGGCGTTGAGGAGGTGACGGCACGCTCGGGTAGACGGGCGACGCACAGGAACAGGATGGCAGGAGGCCCCGGTCGGGTGAAGTCCTGGTGGGTTCGGGTCCGGAACCCGACGGCCCGTCTTCAACGCCCGCTCCGGTGGTTGACCTCCTCCTGCCGTCGCTTCCTGGGACTCTCCTGGCGTCTCCCCTGCGTCTCCTCTGCGTCTCCTTGCGTGTCCCTTCCGTTCTGCCAGCGCACCACGCTTTTTCTTCTGGTCTCGCCGATTTCGCATTCTCGGATTGGCTGCCTGACGCCCCGTGGTCTTTTCTATTTGGTTGCTTTTCTTCTTTTTGTTGTTTTTCATGCGCTGCGCGTTCTCGCACCGGACGCTTTTCGGCGTCGTTGTCTTCGTTCTTCCACCTCGGCGCGCGTGCACTCAGCGTCGTCTGCTCCTGACCTTCCCGACCACCGCACCATGTCGCGCACCACACATCACACTGAATTACCACTGCCAAAAAATGCTACAAACGAATTATTGAACGCTACGCACTCTCAAGACAAGTAAAATATGTATTTTTTCATAAACGAATATACAAGCATGTCTCAAAAAATTGTGCCCGAAATAGCTGATATCAATGCTTCCATGTTTTCTGCCTTTTTAAAGGACGTATCACACGTAAAGGACGTATCACACGAAATTTGGAACTATATCAGTTGGAAACCAACAAAGCAGTGCATGCCACTTATATGAAAAATGCAAGGCCATGTATTGAGCAAGTTGAGGGCAAATATTTTAGTGCAGCTTTGCTAACCTCCCTGTCTTTCTCTCATTTGCATTTCTCTCTCTGTCATTGAAGAACCTTGTTTACATTTTTCGTACATAAGCAACAACCATGAAAAATCTCAATGACGCTATCCTTTGTTACAATGTATTGCGCAGGAGCAACTGGCACCGGTCGTGTATTGTGAGCAATTGCACCGAAATTATAGTGGCGACAGGAAGCACATATAAAAAGCAGGAGTTCTGCAAAATTTACGAGGGCGAGACAAATGAAAGTGAGCCACTACGAATATAATACAGATGGGGTACTTTATTCAAAGGTAGTCTCCATGAGCATTTAGGCACTTGTCCCACTGACTAACCTGTCGCGTGATTCCCGTATGATAAAAACTCCTTGGGTTGCTGTTTCAAAAAATTTACAACTCACTTTTTCACGTCATCGTCTGACACGAATCTAATTCCCTTGACCTGCTCTTTTTTTTCAAATGCACCAAAATGTGTAAGTTGCAAGGTGACAGGTCTGGGCTGTATGGAGGGCGTTGCAGCGTTTTTCATTTGAACCTTGCCAGTTTTGTATTAAACAAATCACCAAAGGGGGGACGGGCATTGTCGTGGATCAAGATGACCCCATTCCTCAATTCTCGATGTCATTTGTTTTTTATTGCGACATGCAGCCGATCCGACGTTTCGCAATATCGTGAGCGATTAATAGACTCTCCAGGTTTAGGAAATTTGATCAATAATGGCCCCTGACGATAAAAAAAAGTCAACAACACATTTCCGGCAGAAATGACTGCCTTTGCTTTCCTTTCGGTGGTGAATTCACATGTTTCCACTGTAAGTTTTGTCGTCCTGCTTCAGGCTAGTAGTAGCGGCACCATGTTTTGTCCCCGGTCACAATTGCAGACAAAAAAGTCGTCACCTTCATTGTTATGCTGGATTAGATGAGTCAAGGCAGGGCCAAACCTGTCGTTCTTGTGGTGGTGGTTCAAAGTGCTGGCCGTCCATCGCGCACACAAGAGCCGATAACGGAGATGTTCATGAATTATGGCGTGACCCGAACTTATCCTCCGTTCTTGTCTAGTCAGCCTTTGCAGTCGTGCTGGGCGTGAAAGCACGGTGGCTATGGCCCGGTCTCGGATCGTCTTTGCAACTTTCACGTCCTTATTTGAACCGTTTGTTACAATGGTTCACAGTGGCCAATTAAATGCAATGTTCAACGTACACGGCAGCCATACAGCGACTAATTTCTTTATGGGAAAGATCTTCAGCTGTCGAAATCTTCACGACACAATGCTGTTCAATTTTTTGAGAGTCTAATACGTCCCGCAGCCATGTTCAACCCACGGTATGAGAGCATTACAGACCCTTTATCGTCACACCTGCGTGTCACTTTTGTGAATGAGAGATGCCTCAGTGCTTCGCGCATACTTCGCACATAATGAACTGAACCATTCTTGCGTGGGGTATTTTGGTTCACTCTCATTTGACTCGCCCTCGTACATTAGAAATCCGAAGATAGACTGGAATATACAAATGTGAAGATACACCTTCGTAAAGGGCAAGAAAGTGTCACTGGAAACAAAGTTCACTGCGCGTATATACAAAACTTCGCAAGAAGATATCTAAATATATGTGTAAGTCTTTAATAAATGCGCTAATTTAAGAAAAAGTTACTTTATGTATTGCGTCAAACAAGGCAAATAAAAATGTTGCGCATCCACAAATTCACAGACCACAGAACCCTTTCTCTCTACTCCCCCTAGTGTATCGTGCAAGACAGGAAGCCGGGCACTATCTCCTCGCTTTTCTCCCTTGCGCACACATAACTGAGCCACCATCGTGGGCTCACCCGTGCCACGCCCCCCCCCCCCTATACTTTCACTCGCACATACGGCACGCAGCGCGCGGTCACCATGTTATCACCCTTGGATTTTATACGGAACGTGAGGGTGACAGCGACGGCAAGAACGCGCCTGGAGTGTCTACATAACTAATATGTGTCTATAGTGTCTATATAACTAACTAGTAGCAGTAATATAATCAAGGTATCTGGCAACTGAAGCGTCCCGCGGCCCACTACTTTCCGCAGAAGAAGAACAAGTACCAAAATCGAACTTTCACCATGCGAGAATTTGCTGCGCCTCAAGAATGTATGTTATTCTTTTGTGGGGCCGGTGCACGGAAATGAAAAAAAGCGGTAGGGAAAGCATGTCGGCCACAATGGAATGCCTACTTTCGGCACCTAATGTGGCTACTGAAGGAATATCGAAGAAAGCGTGAGATGCTTGGTGCACAGTGAACCATACGCATGCTGCTCGGTATCCTACACCGGCGGGACAAAATTTTCCGCAGACGTTGCGCGTAAGCGAACGCGTTGCAATTCGTCGAGTCCCCGAGTGATGGCAGCTAGCGACAACGCGTTGTTTCTTTTTCTTGTCTGCTAGCCAGAAAGCATCCAAACCTCTGCCAGACCAAGATCATCTCGGCCAGAGAAAAATGAACGCACACCGAAGTGCGCCGCGCGGTGGGCGTGGGCAGCGCGAGAAAAACGCATGCGCTCTGGCTGGTTCCAGCAGCCCGCGGGTAGCGAGAAAAAAAATGAATAGAATCAATGTGTCTTCGCGTATAAAAGTCAAAGTATAAAAATAAATGAGAACGTCATTACCCTTGCTGGTTTTAGTGTCTCGACATGAATGCTTTGACGCAAGTGCAAATAAAATGTTGACATTCTTTTCTGTTACATGACAGCACAAATGAACCACCACAATGCTTCAACTCATCGGACCTCGCTGCGTGGTTTGTCAAATTTCTGACAGAACGTTGATTTGGCTTGTCTCGTTGTATGGTCCGATGCACGACTTTAGAAAAGTCAATGCACATTTGGCGTGAAATGCAGACACACAGAATAGGACATCTGCTCGCCGTAATTTCGTTGCACAGGTCTAGAAACTCAATCGTGGCTTTATCGCCTGCAGTTTATTATTTGTTTCTGTGTCCCACATGCGTTGCCGGTGGTTTCACATTTTCTTTCGTAAGAAAGGCTTCAGATCTGTGACAGGGGCAGCAGCAGTAGGATTAACAGCATGTGATGCGATTGATGTGGCCATCTGGTCTGCCAGGACATAGCCTCGATTCCCCTACGGCCCGGTACCCAGAATATAATGATATGATGGCTAGCTAGATAAGCTTTACACAGCTCGGAATAGAGCTGAATAAGTACGGGATATTTATGCTTACGGATTGACATCAAGGCTTTCAGGACACTTCGACAGTCTGTATATCCTACTGCTTTTTGGAGTTTTGATTTCTTTATTTACGGTGCAAGAGGGAGTGAAACGAATGAGATAGTTACCTTGCAATGGCACACGGACGCGAGGCATACGCACATTACGACCCGCGCCCACTGGTAACATCAGTGTGAAATTTTGGCTTGTAACGTTATTGGGACTAGCTGTCTGCCGCTCAGGTGTAAAAAAATGGGGTATAAGATTTGCACACGAATCCGGTAATTGACAAATCCGCAGAGTGCAATGAAACTATCTATATTGCTTCCATAGATTCAGGAATATAACTAATGTTATTTGTTTCTAATGTTTAGTGTTTTCATATTTTAGTGTTATGCTCATCGCCTCATACTCATGGCAAAAAATCTCGGCCTATATTCGTGAAAAATCTAGCAATATTCATGAGCTAATGGTGATTCTTCAACGCGTAGGCCATCAAGTCTGTCTGGAGATTATCCAGACTGGCTTCAAGAAATGCTGCTATTCAATGAACTCGATGAGAATGAGTACGTTATTTGGGGTGTCGACGATGCCTGCGAACTATGCAATGAGGATTGCTTCTTTGGCAGTCCCAACAAGGATGTAGTTTAAGGCATTGACTACGAAGATTTAGAAACCGAACTTAAGGTAAAGAAAGGGGTGTCATGCTCGCAGTTCATAGTTCTCCTAAAAATAATATGAGTTCAATTTAGTCAATTTATTATTTCTTTACAACGAAATCAATGTATAGGAGTGAACCCATATACAAGTAAATAGGGCACTTGCATGAGTTTGCAATGAACTACAATAACGGATAAGAAAGTCTGTGGGCAAATATCCCTGAGGACTAAAAACATGCAGAATCTTTTTGCAAACGTGTTTTAAGATTATTATTATTTAAAAAATTATTAGTGGGTTTCCATAACCCTGCACACAGCGACATCTCATTCAGACTGAGTTTCAAAGCAAAATCATCATTAGGTGAAAGTTCACTCAATCCACATTGCTATAACACAACATGGAACAAATTTACCATTTCAGAAATATGACAATACAACACTGTTATACAAAGACAATGTACAGGCTTGCAAGTACACTATAATATGCACACTGTCACATGTCATGGTCTAATTCCTGGAAACGTTTTATCCTCCTCGTATGGTGCCTTCAACCATACATATTCTAGGACCACGTCCTTCCACCTGTAGCAATGTATACAAGCAAACTAAATGCTAGAGAGCTAACACGTTTCATTCTTTTAGCAGGGATTTCCTTGAGCTATTTCTGTGCCTGGTCACACTTCTTCACATTGGCAAACATTTAGGGACTATGTACACACTTCGTGCACTCAATCCTCATTTCGGCTTGCGTTAACGGCCAACAAACCATCACTCTGACAGTCTTTATAAAAACAAGCTTGCCAGCGAGCTGTTCATAACAAAGGCGATTTTGCTAATGCCGCTTGGGCATTGCCTAAGTCTGCTTCTCATATAATGCGAGTCTTGACACGCTGCAATGCAGTCGTAATGTGCACATCGGAATTGGCTGATAACAAAATCGAAATATAAGGACTTTACGAAATTTATGTGTTTAACTTTTTTTGTGGTGTGGTTTGCGTTGCCATCACAAAATTTTTTGCAGTGAGCCAGCGACAGAGTCACGAAAACGTGATAGTCCAGTAACACATGATTTAATAGTGGCACCATGCTCATATATAGTGGCATCATGCTCCTTTTCTCTCCACTCAAAAACATCCTGTGGACCTCTAGTACGAGCTCAACCGCTGTGACAATCAAGAGTTTTGTTTGTGCGCTTCTTTGCCCAACTCACTTTTTTTTGTTGTTGAAATTGACCTTGAAGATCAGATGGAACCAAAGCATGAATATCAAGTTACTTGCAAAATTGGCCATGTATGGAGAAACAATTCATCAAAAGTTGCAATACGTGCAATGAAATGGCGCCGTGAAGGAAAGGACTGTGTTGAAGGGAGTCCAGTATTTTGGGGGGAAGGCTTTGAAGACCCTAGGACGATGCAAGGTATGGATTTCCCTCCACCTCATGCGAAATGGAAACATTGGTTCTGTACGCTCTCTTGCGTTGCGTGACTGCCGAATGACTGCTAGAATGATGGCAGAAGCACTTATTTTGTGGAAAGTTGTATGTTCACCAGATAATGACATAACGTTTGCAAAAGGAACGTTTGCAACAAAATAATGTCAAAACTGATGATTCATGTGCAAAGGTTTGAGCATGAACACTGTTGCATTCACTGGAAGGATTAAGTTTACAGAATACATTTTGGTAAAGAGTTATCATCAGCAAAGAGAAGAACTTACAACTACACCAAGCTGAAGTGAAAAGGTTAAATAATAAAAGTCATGCTGATTGCGTTTCCATATTGCCATGTTATGGTGCACCTCCAATTTTAATGTTTAGCTCAAACAATCAATGCAGCTTTCGACATGCAGGCCCTGAAGCATCTGAGAAGTTTGTGTGTTAGCAAAAGGACCTTGCAGCCGGAAATATTACAAAGCACCTAAAACAAATGTGTTCACAATGGTCCCATACTTTCCACCCAGCCCATTCAATGCACTGTCTGGTGAACTACCACTACTGAACAGTTTGATGAGTAGACAGTATGAGCAAATGCACTCTTCTGTGGAAATCAGCAAGGGAGGCGGGGGAAGTTTCATGGAAGGGCCGTATTGCGTTATCCACCTGAAAGTAACCTAGAGCTACTAGGAAACCCATTTTTTTACAAATAAAGCTGCACAATTCCAAGAATATTCATCCTGGCCTCGGGATTGAATCTTGGACTACTACCGTTCTAGGACAAATGAATACATTGTTGCGCCAAAAAAAGAAAAAATAAAGAGTTGGGACGGAGAGCAAGGTAAATGTACCTGGTAGCGAAGCTTCCATAGGAGCATATACGTTCAAAACATGGTGGTCCATCGGCGGTGCATGGGGCTTAGCGCCATCTGTATGTGGTGGGAACACTTCCGGCAGAAGAAAAAATAATGTGATGCCATGTCCGTTAAAAGCCGAAGTCACGTCATTTTGTTTTCGAAGGGGCTAAATTTGTTTTGTTGTTCTTCCTTTGGAGCTATATATTCAAATGGCCTACCATTCGACTTGATGGGCGTTTCGAGCTTTCAGCGTGGAAAGCGATGTAGGAAAAGGCCAGCCGTACGGTTGTCGAAATCGCATTCCTGCACAGAACATACTTCCTTTGGAGGCCGACGAAAGCTTTAGGTGTAGAGTGCTGATCCTATTGTTGGATGCCAAGTCCGTCAGCCAGCGCGGTTGCACGAAAACAACTACACAATTATCTGGCGGCCGTAACTCACTACATTTGACTGAACAGATTAAGAAGCAATGAAGCTACCCACGTCACCAAATTCAGACAAACTTTGACAAGCAAGAAAGCACAAACTGTGAGGGGGGCGTATTTCAACAGGTGATACGAGTGCGCCTTTCTACCAATTTCAAGACGTGCATTGCATTGCGAGTGATAGTGGCGTCAACGCCCCCTGTAGCGATGGGCGCTCAAAAGAAATTCATTTATTATTAATGATACAATTAAACTTGTATTTTCTTCACTCGTCAAGAATGTATAAAATTGTCTGGGAATTTTATTTTCGTTGAATGAATCTAACTGCGTCTCGTTTGAATTAAAAAACGCGTTTTTCTTTCCCAATGTTTGTTCCCTCCAAGCAGCTGACGGGTCACTACGAGTTAAATTTTGGGGGGCGCATTATAGAAAATACGAAGTTCGTAAAATTTTTAGGCGTATGGTTTAACGAAAACCTGTATTGGTCCATTCATGTGGAGACCCTCAGAGCCGACATTCGTAGAGCGACGGGAATGATTAACAGGTTAAAGCATCTTATTCCAATGAATTTAAAGAAACAGCTATATTACACACTAATACACTCTCGTCTACACTATTCTCTTCTGGTCTGGGGAACTACTACCAAAACTAACCTTATGTCACTATATAGGCTGCAAAAAAGAGCCGTAAGGGCAGTTTGTAACCTACCTGTTCTTGCACACACTAAACCGTTTTTTGATAAGCTTGGCATACTCCATATAGATCGCCTATTTTTGCACAAGCTATCGCTCGAGGCGTTCCGTCTCCGTCAAGCTGATCACATACAATTTAATCAGACCTTCGCCACCAAAGAAACTCCGTATAATCTCAGACATGACCCAATCTCTATACCGCTTACTCGCACGAACTACGGGAAACAGGCATTACATTTTCAAATATCAACCTTACTAAACAATAATCCCACTATCCTGGAACAATTACAAACCTTGAAATCAAGCTTGAGGTTCAAGAAATCTGTTAAAACGTATTTTCTTCACTACTTTATTGTATAACTTCCTTATGTACCACAATATCATTGTTTTGTTTTCCTTGTTAACATGTACTGATTGAGATTCGAATTGTTAGTCGCTTTTGATATGTTATCATATTTCGAAAATTATAACTTGTTGTGCTGTTGTTTGCTTCAGAGTGTCAACATGCTTTGGGTGCTGCAGCCTTTGTCAGGCAAGAATACTGCCTTTTGCTGCAACACCTGAGACAGCTGTATGTCTCAAACAACAAATAAATGAAATGAAATGAAAAGCATGGCATGCTCCGGCGCTCGAGCAGATAGTGTTCCTGTATATGCGCCCTGCGGGACCATATACAGCGCCGCTTCCAAGCCTTTGCGAGCCTGCGCCGTTTAGCTTCAATGCTTGGCCACACTGCGCCATGTTCTTACTAATGGTGGTATGACCTTGGACACTAGCGCAAGACATGGACAGCAGCAGCAGCAGTTTAAAAGACGAGAGAAGAGGCAAAGAAATCTTAGTTTTAAAGTGATCGCTCAAAACAACAATGCCCACACCACATGAGAGGGATGCAAACACTATGGACACGCATTACGAGCAAAAGATTTTCATGGTCCCAAAGGACATGGAAAATGCGTCGATACAGATGCCTTTCGGCCGCCATTGCATAAAGTAGCTCATCAGCATATATGTACCTAATCCATCAGAAAATCTGTGCAATGGCGGCCTAATGCAACGTAACACCACGTCATATTAACATTTACGATGCGTCCATTTCTGTGACACTCCTGACGTAATATTCCTTCAGCAAATCAACAAGCTGACGTGGCGGCTATCTCGGACCACCACTACATATACGGGGAATGGCAGGTGCGTTAAACGGTATTCTGCACGCTACCGCTGTTCTTGTTTTTTAAGCGCAAACACCGCTGTATAGCTGCCAAGGAACAGAAAAATGTTTTACTAGAAGAAGCCCACAGCTCACGTCACGTTTCGTGATCTTGATGAAAGCGTAAAAAAAGTGTTTTTCAACACGTGTCGACAACAGAACCTCTGCTGATACCACCAATTCATAGTGTTTTAGCAGGATCATCAAGGTCCTCAAGCATGTGGTTATTGTAATATAGAAAAGTAATAATACTGCTACGTAACACGCTAACAGCTTTACAGCAGCAATACGAATTATGCTTGTGATTTTGACAACAAGAATCACCCGAACATGAATGTCACGAAAATATTTTCGTTAGTGGCCACTGGAACTTAGAAAGCCAATTCAATCCAAGACTAGCGGCATTCCATTAGGCCGATGGGTGTTTGCGGTTATTTTAGTCTTGAATAGCGCTGCGATTGTAGAGTGGTGCTTCGTAGTCCGGCCGCATTGGATAGCTACGCAGGATCTGGCGCGGATTCTCGGCACGACGTGTCAAGAAATTCGCGCTCTCATCATCCTCAAGAGGTGAGCCGAAGTTCTAGTATTTCTGAGAAGCGGGCAGAATATTCGCTGGACTTATTCTGTGGGCGCTTGCTTTGTTGCAAGTATGCTAAAATGTATGTTATCTTTCTTGGTTTGAAGCGTAACATGCGTAGCGACAGCGGTCTTCTTTCTTTGTCAAGAAAAATAGAGGGACGGTTTTAGCCGAAGGGCAGCCGAAGATATGTTTACATTCTTAGCGACACCCATTTATTTATATTTGGTACAAATGACTATGTAAGCGATGCGTAGAATGAGCTGGACGTCTTGGTAAAGTACGGCACATCAACTTGCCCTGCGAGAACCTATCGACATCCAGCAAGCGAATATATTGGGCTTTTTTTTTTAGCTGAGAACGCTGCCTATGGCGCCTGCACAAAGCGTCCGAAAAAAAATTTTCGCGTCTGCTACAGGTGTCGCCCCCGTAATGAATGCCGTAGCGATTTGTCTGTTACCGTTACTGCTGCTCTGTGAGGCGCAATTAGGGCCAGCAGCCGGTAACAGAGTTCAGACTCTATGAGATGAAACAAAGCATTCTCATTACGGGACTTATATGACAGTTTTTACGTGCCTCAGTTTTTCGGCTCGGTTTGCGGGCAGTCTACCCCAAAAGTTTAGTGACCACGTGAGCGTACACGTGAAGCGGCCCCTCCGCGAAAATTCTGGTGCACCAGCAAGCTAGGCTGCAAATGCCTCTTGTTGTCATAATATTTATTTTATATTTCTCTTGATTACGCGACCAATTCTTCGACAACCATGGCGACGCGTTTCTCTCTTAAAAGCAGTATCAATGGAAATGATATTGCTCATACCACCCACATGCTGCCGGGCTGATAACACTTATCAGAACTTATTAAACCCCTAAGAGACCCTCGCAGGATATTCTGGAGGGAGATGCAGTGTTGGAAAATGCTGGCATTCCGTCAGAATTCCAGTTGTTGCTATATAATATATTACTCTGACAACAACTCGATAAGTAAGCTCGATACAAAGTCACATATACAAGCTCTGACCTAGTCGCGGTGCGTAGAGAGTGCGGTAATGGCGGGGATGGTCGAGCCAATCAAGTAGAGGCGGCAAGGGCCTCTTCAATGTGTGTCCCCAACTGACTGCGCAGCGGCGAAGAGGAAACAATCCAGTCACCCTAGTTTGGCATGATCTGGTGTGGTCCGTAGACATTTGCTATCTGCTGTACAAACCACTGAAAAAGTAAAATCGCAGTGTGCTTTTTTTAGCGAAACGCTCTTGTTTCGCCTTGTTTTGGGGATGCCAGGATGCCTTGATAATCCCGACGTGATGTTCTTGTTATTTTATTCGCGCACAAAGCATAGGTTTGTGCTCGCCAACTAAGGAAAAAGCAAATCGACAAATATAGAGGAAAAGACCGCCGCATTTCACGCACTTTAGTCGTGAGCCGAGCATCCAGATCTACTCGGGCCTTTTTTAACTTAGCACACGTCGTTGATATCAGCTCACATTCTGCAATCAAATGAACTTCTCACTTTGTCTGAATCCTACCCGCCTAGACAATGTGCCAAATGCATAATTTATCTGTAGCTCATATTGATTTGATTTACGCAGGTCACACTGATCAATAAAACTTTGCATTTGGAGTGACTCGTAGCTCATAGTACTCTGCCATCGTTTACAAAAGGCCTTAGACGCAATGGAATCCTTGACGTAATATGCGCACACCACACGTATTCTGGACTGTTCCCCATTGCGCTTAGACGCGGAGCAATGGTCTAGTTTCAGAACATTTAAAATTTAATCCCCGAATCAGATGCTTTCGCAGTGACAGAGAACCTTGCCGAAGTGCTGCACAACACGCAGTCGCAGAACGCGTACGGCATCGCACCCATCGCCGCGAAAGTCATCGTGTGCGTCCTGTGAACTCGGGTTGCCGAAGCACAGTAAGCGGTGCAGCACGTTGTTGCACCACTTATGTTGCATTGTCACCAGACAGATTGAGCAGCTCCAAGCGCCGTTCTGCCGTCGCAGTCGGCGTCACTGTGAGGTCCCGTATGAAGTCCGAGAGTGCCAGTCGCCGTGCGTACTACGCTTATTTGCGAGTAAAATCATGCAAGGATAGCCGACGATCGCTCCTGAACCGAGAGAGGAAAGCCAGAAAGAAGCGTGCAGGCTTGCGGCGCGCGCGAGGGACCCAACGTTGCGAGGGAGTGGGGGGAAGGAAGGGAGGGCAAGCGGCATTCGCTTCCGACTGCAACAACGCTTGTGGCGGTGCACGTGGCCGCGCGGCCGTATCTTAAGAGCGATCTGCGTCGGTGGCTCATAGCTTTGGGCGTACTGTGTGTTCTCGGCGCTCATTTTGCGTTAAAGAAATAGAGCACGAATGTGACTTCGCTCGCTGCTTCTGCCGCGTTTCCTCACGCCAGCGTTTCGACAACTAGTTTCCGCGGTGATCGAGTGAGATGTTTGCTCGAGCGCGTGACACCATACTTGTTAATTTAGTACGCTTGCCTATGTCTGCAAGTTTATACGGCCGATAAAACTACTTATTTGCAATCGCAATCGATTATTTGCCTTTCGGGCGAAACTGCGATCTTTTTCTGCTTCCCGGTTATGCAATAAGCCACCGCTTTATGTAGTTCCATTGCCTCAGTGCATATTGTGGAGACTTGCACAGAACATTGGCGCACTAGAACGAATGGTGCAGCAGACTTTCATGGTTGATTTACGCACCGCTGCGTTTTTTTTATATCGAATGTCGACTAATTTCGGAGGCAATGTATGTGCTCTTGCTTTACAGCCCAGCTCTTAGGCCCACGTTCCTGCAATGAGCACCGCAGCGAACGACGAAAAAGAGAACCCGTAGTGTGATATGAAAGATGCCAGCAACTGTCATGTGCACCCACACTCAACCGCTCGATGCGTCCTCGTAACTGGTCTCAGCTGGACCAGTCCAGTATCCTACAATCGTCTGCTCGCGTCAGTTGTCGCTCGAGCTTGCTTGGTTTGCTCGGTTTGGCCTCGTTGGCGGCTTTTTCGATTATCATGGTTTGTGATTGTTTTGTAAGCTGCTTGTTTGCGCGACGCCAATTGTGTAGTACTTTATGGAAGCCACGCGGCACGAGCGATTACAATGGAACCTTCGACGAGTTATGTACAAAATGGACGCGCTCGACGCGCAGATCATTTTATACGATCGACGACTTTACCATATGTCTCTCTCAAATTCTGCCTCAATATATCGCGAAATAACACTATAGAGCTGTGCTCAAATTTCAAGTTAGGCAGTACCGTAATCGTCGGTGCATTGTTTTTTTCACGCAGCGTCGTTCCTCAGGATAGACCTCAGTCTCGTGCAATATCCGTGTCAAGAATGCAGTAAATGAAGTGATGATTTACCCCAACCAAATTCACCATATCAAATTTAAGAGCCAGACAACGTGCGATGCCAATTGCAGAAAACAAACACCTACAGGTTATATGTACCTGTTTTTTGTTGACGTATCCATAAATAAAGTGGGGCTTCTTTGAGTCCTGTAATGTTCATTATCTCCAGGGCAGTATTTACGGACAAGATGCACACACAGCGCTGTATGTATGCATTATGTTGTTCATGTCTAATGCGCTGGGAAAACATTAATTATGCAATTCCAACTATTCTAGCCCTCAGCATTGGTATCCTCTGATCATATCCACTTGCGTCTATTCTCCACCAGTGCAGCCAACAAAACAGCGGCACAAAAGGCTGAAAACGACCGTGTTTGCCATCCATCAAAACTGTGCAGATCTAACGCACTCATTTTATTCTATGTCCAACGAAAGTTAAGCGATATGGTAAATATATAATATAGAACTACGTCAAATGTGCACAATTCTGTATATTTTCAACCTATAGGCGTTCTGTAATCTGACGCAATATTTACGCTTAGGTAACGCATAGGTCACAACATCAATTTTGTGAAATGTTTGCGATTATGAAGTACACTGTTCGAAAAGTGTTTGCATGTTCGCCCACATCAATTCTGGAGAATTTAAACTTTCGGACGTCGACATAGCGATCTCAAGACCACGAAGGCGATGTCCCATACTCCTGAAAGGAAGAGTAGTTATGCGAGATGTGTAGAGGCACAAAGAAGCAGGGCACATCATTAAAGTATGTCTAAAGCTTCTATGACTTCGTGTCAGAATGGCGTTATACCCATGACAAATCTATCAAAGTTGAAAAAATTGGCCGCCACTTGGGTACTGTGAACAAGGGGGCAAGCGAAGCTCGGGATTCGTTGTCGTAGCGCCTCGGCTTCTCGCTACCTCACGACGAGGTCGGCACGTCGACGACAAGCCCTTTCTCGGGCGATTTCCCGACAACGTTCATCAAACGCCTCCTATTCTTCACCCGAGCGCACTATGCATGGATCGCTGATTTTCCTTCTACGCAGCCTGCTTTTCGGCAAAACGAATAACGTGGGGCCTCGCCATCTGATTGCGGTGCTTGAACTGGAGGGAAATGGCAGGCGCTGAGGCGAGTGGACGCGCAATCTCACCCCTTCCATCCTCTTCCTCCGGAGGGAGGGGAAGTCTGTGATTGCCTCACGCTTTGCGCTGTGCCTACTTCTTCAGGCATATAAAGTCCCGCTTTATAGGGCCCGTATGATGAGCCGACATTGTCTGCAAAGGAATAATGTCATGAACATCTGATGCAGACCGACAGTGGTCGGTCTGCATTGTATGTTCATGACATTTCCTCGAGAAAGGTTTGTTTATGAGAAACCTTCCCTCGAGAGCAACTTGGAGTTTTTACGGGTATAGAATGCTACGAACCAGGTACTTATACCAACAAATTACTAAGCATAACGATTCAGTTGGAAAGATTGATGCAGACAAGTACACAGTGGCGGTTACTCGTGCACGGGCCGAGAAGCTGCGGGCTGGGTAAGAGCCCACAAAACGTGAGTTATCGGAGTAAGAAACGATACGCTTCTAATAAGGAAATACGACAAATAGGAAGCGGGCATGATGGTTCGACGTGCGGTAATGTTATCGAGCGTGTCATTGTGGAATATTTCAATGAATTGATCGGTCAACCAAACACCATTATAGGGGGCTTTAAAGCAGAATTTGTTGTTAGTGCCTAAGCTGGATGAAGAAGAACGCTTCTGGAACAGCCGATTTCCACAAAAGAAATGGAGTACGCAATAGATGCGCTACCTGTTGGCAAGGCACCTGGCACTGACGGCCTAGGAGTAGGCAGTTTTTAAAACATTCAAAACAATATTAGCCTAGATTGTGTTCAGTTATCGCCGAATCGTATGAGCAAAAAGATAAACCACTGCGCTTCACAACTTAGCAGATCGTTCTCATCCCAAGAACTGAGGCACTCGAAAAACGTTCGTTAGGGGGGTCTTATCGCCCGATAAGCCTTACGAATGTCGACTGTAACATATTTATGAAGCTGTTGGCCAAACGATTGCCGGGTGTGATAACGAGGCTGGGTGGCACGCATGTGCTGCCTTCGCTAACATCGCCGATGAGCAGTACCGAGACCTATCGCTGCGAGCACTCATCGAGCGTCTGCGCTCTATACCAACCGTCACATCCGTTCGCCGATATGTCGTCCAGGGCGGCCTTCTGTACTGAAGGAACTTCCTCCCGGACGGATCTGATCTTCTTCTTGTCGTGCCAAAACACCTAAGACAGACCGTGCTCTTTGAGATGCATGACGCACCCATTGCACGACATCTTGGGGTAACCCGTAGGTACGACCGCGTCCGTCGCCGCTTCAAATGGCCTGGTCTTGCTCGCTCCGTCCGGCGCCATGTTGCTGCCTGTGATCCCTGCCAGCGTCGGAAAACACCTCAGGTGCCACCTACCGGTCATCTCCAGCCGATCACTGTCCCTGTGGAACCATTCTTTCTTGTTGTATTAGACCTCCTCGGTCCCTTTCCCACGTCGTCCTCTGGAAACAAATGGGTAGCCGTCGCAACTAATTACGCCACCCGATACGCTATCACGCGGGCTCTCTCTACCAGTTGCGCCACTGACGTCACGGACTTTCTTTTCCGTGACATTTTCTTGCTTCATGGTACCCCGCAACAGCTGCTTACTGACCATGGTCGTAACTTCCTCTCGAAAGTTATCGCCGAAATTGTGCGTTCCTGCTCCATTCGACACAAGCTGATTACCTCATACAATCTTCAAACCAATGGCCTGACAGAGCGGTTAAACCATAATCTTCACTGCTGTCCAAGTACGTTTCCAAGGACCACCACGACTGGTACATTGCCCTTGCTTACGTCACATTTGCATAGAATTCTTCCCGGTATGATGCCGCCGGATTTTCTCCATCTTATCTACTGTACGGTCGCGAACCGACATTGCCCCTTGACACGGCACTTCCTCCTGCTACGATCTCAACAAGGGAGTATGCGCGCGACGCCATCGCACTCGCCGACCATGCCCGCCAGCTTGCCCGTGCTCGACTGACGGCCTCGCAAACCACTCAGCAGCGTCAGTGCAACGCCTGCCACCATGACATAGAGTTTTCAACTGGTGCGATCGTGCTCCTGTGGTTGCCCTCTCCTCGCGTCGGACGTTTAGAGAAGCTCCTTTCGCCATACACAGGGCCCTACCGCGTGCTGCGCCAGCTGCAGTGTGCCGTACGAAATTCCTCCTGTGCGTTCAACCTTGTCCATTACTCTGGCATCTAGTGATGTTGTACACGTCAGTAGGCTCAAGGCCTACTACACTGCTTCCGAGTCCGGCGTTTAGTCGCTCCGGAACGGCGCTTTTGCCACCGGGGGTAGTGCTACGGAAAAGTATTCGCGATGACAAAGAGGTGGGCAGGGTGAAGACGACGACCACGATTAGAGGCTAGCCTGGGCTGTTTCCTCTTGGCCAAGTGCGGCGTATTTCCTTGTATATATACTTGTATATAGATTTTCGACAGCGTCTTTCTACGTTACAATGTTTATGAAGCTGTTGGCCAAACGATTGCCGGGTGTGATAAGGAGGCTGATAGGCACGCATCAGACCTGTGGTATAAAGGGTTGAAGCGTCGCCACAAACACGCAGCTTGAAATGTGCTAAATGTTGTAGTGTATTTGGGCAACGAGAGACTCTGGTGCAATTAGATCTCGCTAAGGCCTTCAACCGTGTTTCCTACAATCCTCTCTTCGCCATATTAGAGCATTCCAACGTAGGAAACGTAATAAGAGACCGTCTCAGAATGGCGTATGCTAACTGCTAAACACGGGTCCCTGTAAACGGGGACCTGCCTGACAGCAAGTGCGGGCTTTTGTTAGGCACGACTGTCCCCTGTCGCACCGGCTGTTCGCGGTCAACCTTGAGCCTCTGTACAAGGCCATCGAGAATAATGAACGTATAACTGGCGTGAGGTTACAGTCAACACATGTAAGAAGTTTGGCGTATGTCGATGACATCGCCATAATTTGTTCAAATACAGGTATTATTTGTCAGGCCGTAGAGGTAGTTCAAACCTTCTGCGAATACACCAGGGCGCAAATAAATTGGGCGATCAGTTATGGATTCTGGCATGGTGAATGGGATAAAGCGCCAGACTACTACTCTCGACTTCGGTGATCAACCCCTGCAACAACGTATCTAGGCATGTTTCCCGATACTTATCCCAACCAGGAGCCGAACTGAAAAAACAATGGGCGAGAGTACAGAAAAAAGGTTAAATCGTGGCAAGGGCGACAGCTGTCAAGGTTCTCGCGTGCAACAGTCTGTAAGCTATATCTTACCACCGCGATGTGGTATGCTCTGCTGTGTGCGTCGGGAATCAAGATCCAAAAAAATTCCCCGTGTTTTCACAATTTACATATGGGCGTGGATTTGAGGAATGAACCAGCCGCGCAAACTTTCTCTTGCCCGTAAAGAAAGGAGACCTTGGGTTGCCACATTTATTTGTGCGACAAGTTGTGCAGCGCCTTATGTACCTTCGCGATCAGAATTTGTTCCTTGGCACATCCGTGCAAGTGATTTTAGGTCGTCACGTTCCAGGATTTGTACGCACGTATGAAGCAATCCATGGTGCCGTTAAAGGTTACCTACGAGACGTCGTGCATGCGTACAGAATGTTGGATGTGCGGTTTTCAATGCATCTCACCACTATTACTAGGAAAAAACTATACCGACCCAATGGACACTATGCTCCCTGTACCGATGTCACACCCTGGATGCCCAGGAGATGTCATAAAATGGTTAAAAGAGTGCCTGTACACCCTTCAGTTAAAAATTTTTTTCATTATGCTACACACTAATACATTATCAGTTCTTGACAGGAAAGTACCGAGCGCAGCGTTTTCAAGCAAGGAAACTCAAGCAAGGCAGATGACGATTATTGATGTGTAGCAAGATACGACCGATAGTGTGTACAATTGTTGAGTGTAGTCGCATTTAACTCCCGCCCACATCTCTCCCGTATGTCATCTGCTCAAGCACCCGATCCACACGTTCACACTTCGTCGTTTGCCGCATATCAGTGTGTATAAAGGCTTGTAGCTTGCCTCAGCACCGCTTCAGACTCGCGCGTTATGCACGCTGAAGACGATCACGTTTGGTAAATGTTCACAGCACAAGCTGGTTACATTGCAATACGCCTAAGCTACATCATGAGTACTATGTCCACCTTATGTCTTTTGCACAAGGGTAGCGAACCTATGATCGCGCATATCTAATTACCTAGACATTCTCTGGGATTTTCGTGTGCATATCGTGGCAAAGCGTTTCTTCGAAGAAAAAAACCCAGTGCCCTTCCATTCTCTGAAGGGTGACCAACGAAGCTGTGTATGTGGGCTCCTTAATGGCGAACTGCACCGCCGCGGCAGGTCGGCCCGGCATTTCACCATCTTCGGGGTCGGCCCACCTATGGGGAGGGCCTAATGCCTGCGCGACCTCAGCACTCTCAGGGGTGTCTGCGTCAGCAGGCGTTAGGTGTGTTGCTACACCACGTGCCCGAGCGCCGGAGGGTTGGACCCTCGCACGTGTAGCAGTGTGCGGCTTAGTCGTGTCTAGGGAAAGGGGGATCCTGGCAGTTGAGCTGATGCCGGGTTTTCGAACCTTTAAGGTACCCCGGAAGAGACAACACACCCCTTCGGCCTCTGCTTCGCATGACACGGAGAGGCGAGAACTTGGAGTCGGGTTCCATATTAACAAGAATATAGCTTGTAACGTACAGGAATTCTATAGCATTAACGAGAGGGTGGCAGGTCTTGTTGTGAACCTTAATAAGAGGTACAAATTGAAGGTCGTACATGTGTACGCCCCTACATCCAGTCATGATGACCAGGAAGTCCAAAGCTTCTATGAAGACGTGGAATCGGCGATGGGTAAGGTCAAAACAAAGTACACTGTACTGATGGGCGACTTCAATGCCAAGATAAGCAAGAAGTAGGCTGGAGACAAGGCAGTGATGGAATACGGCCCATGCACTAGGATTAGCAGGGGGGAGTTATTAGTAGACTTTGCAGAGCAGAATAAGATGCGCATAATTATTACCTTCTTCCGCAAGCGGGATAGCCGAAAGTGGAGCTGGAGGAGCCCGAACGACGACGCTGGAAATGAAATAGACCTTATTCTCTGCGCTAGCCTTGGCATCATACAAGATGTGGACGTGCTCGGCAAGGTGCGCTGCAGTGACCATAGGAAGGTAAGAACTCGAATAAGCCTAGACATGAGGAAAGAACGGAAGAAACTGGCACATAAGAAGCCGATCAATGAGTTAGCAGTAAGAGGGAAAATAGAGGAATTCCGGATCAAGCTACAGAACAGGTATTCGGCTTCAACACAGGAAGAGGACCTTAGCGTTGAAAAAAATGAACGACAATCTTAGGGGTATCATTAAGGAGTCAGCAATAGAAGTCGATGGCAATTCCGTTAGACAGGATAACAGTAAACTATCGCAAGAGTCGAAAGATCTGATCAAAAAACGACAATGTATGAAAGCCTCTAACCCTACAGCTAGAATAGAACTGGGAGAACTATCCAAGGTAATGAACAAGCTTGAGACAGCTCACAGAAGGAAGTATAATATGGATAGAACTGAACATGTTCTCAGGAACGGAGGAAGCCTAAGAGCAGTGAAAAAGAAACTAGGAATAGGCAAGAATAAGATATATGAGTTAAGGGACAAAGCCGGCAGTATCATCACTAATATGGATGAGATCGTTCAAGTAGCTGAGAAGTTCTTTAGAGATTTATACAGTAACAGTGGCACCCACGATGATATCGTGAGAGAGAATAATCTAGAGGAATTTGAAATCCCACAAGTAACGCCGTAAGAAGTAAAGAACACCTTGGGAGCTATGCTGAGGAGGATCAGGTAACACATCTGTTGATGGATGGGGGGAGGGGGGAATTGTTCTAGAAAAACTGGCCACTCTGTATACACAATGCCTCAATAGCTCGAGGATACCGGAATCTTGGAAGAATGCTAACATAATCCTAATCCATAAGAAAGGGGAAGCCAAGGACTTGAAAAATTATAGACCGATCAGCTTACTGTTCATTGCCTACAAAGTATTTACTTATGTAGTTGCAAATAGAATCACTAACACCATAGCCTTCCGTCAAACAAAGGACCAAAGGCTACTCAACAATAGACCATATTCACACTATCAATCAGGTGATAGAGAAATGTGTGGAATATAACCAACCCTTATATAGAGCCTTCATTGATTACGAGAAAGCATTTCATTCACTCGAAACCTCAGCAGTCATGGAGGCATTGCGGAATCAGGGTGTAGACTACCCGTATGTAAGAATACTGAAATAGATCTACAGCGGCTCCACAGCCAGCGTAGTCCTCCATAAAGAAAGCAACAAAATCACCATAACGAAAGGCGTCAGGCATGGAGATACGATCTCTCCAATGCTATTCACAGCGTGTTTACAGGAGGTATTCAGAGACCTGGATTGCGAAGAAATGGGGATAAGAGTTAATGGAGAACGCCTTAGTAACTTGCGATTCGCTGGTGATATTGCCTTGCTTAGTAACTAAGGGCACCAACTGCAATGCGCGCTCACTGACCTGTAGAGGCAAAGCCAAAGGGTGGGTCTAAAATTAATCTGTAGAAAGCTAAAGTAATGTTCAACAGTCTCGGAAGAGAACACCAGTTTACGATAGGTAGTGAGGCACTGGAAGTGGAATAGATCTACTTAGGACAGGTAGTGACTGCGGATCCGGATCATGAGACTGAGATAATCAGAAGAATTGGCTGGGGTGCGTCTGGCAGGCATTCTCAATCAGATCATGAACAGCAGGTTGTCATTATCCCTCAAGAGGAAAGTATATAACAGCTGTGTCTTACCAGTACTCACGTACGGGGCAAAAACCTGGAGGCTTACGCAAAGGGTTCTACTTAAATTGAGGACAACGCAACGAGCTATGCAAAGAAGAGTGATAGTTGTAACGTTAAGGGATAAGAAAAGAACATATTGGGTGAGGGAACAAACGCGAGTTCATGATATCTTAGTATAAATCAAGAAAAAGAAATAGGCATGGGCAGGACATGTATTGAGGAGGGAAGATAACCGATGGTCATTGAGGGTTACGGACTGGACTCCAAGGAAAAGGAAACGTAGTAGAGGGCGGCAGAAATCTAGGTGAGCGGATGAGATTAAGAAGTTTTTAGGGACAACATGGCCACAATTAGTACATGACCCCGGTAGTTGGAGAAGTATGGGAGAGGCCTTTGCCCTGCAGTGGGCGTAACCCCGCTGATGATGAGGATGGTTGTGAATCCTGTGACATCCCCAGGTTTGGTTCTGAGTTGGGCAGCGCGCAGTAATGGTATCTATGGCTTCAAGTACCCCCCCCCCCTTCCTTATCACTAACTGATGAAACCCTCAACATTTTTATGAAACCAAAAGAAACATTTCCCATGTGCCATTCCTAACATAGTCAACAGAAACCAAGACAGTCCGTTCATTATCTCCATACGCTGTCGCCATATGTCTGACTGAAGCAATCGGCTCTGGTTACAAAGTAACTAACTTAGATGGGATGCGGCGACCTTCTGGATGTACGTCATAGGCATCAATACAATAAACAGAGAAAAATTGTTCCGTTTGGTGCCCTTCCTGTCTCTGTGGGTCCCCACAGGGCAATGAACACTGTGCGCAGTGTCATTTCCAATTATGGCCTCGTTGAAGTCAGTGAAAGCGAGCTGCTGGATATGTGGGAAGACCGGAAAGTAGTAAAGGTGCAACGAATTAAGGCGCGATGGCAAGGGCATTCCAACCTCCACGTAATAATTACATTTGGAACAAGTGAACTCCCTGATTCAATAGAGACCCAATATTGTAGACTTCGCGTACGACCGTACATTCTCCATCCGCGACGAGTCTTGACGTGTAAGAGTTTTGGGCATGGGTCTCAGAGCTGCCGAGGGCACGCTACTTGGGTAAAGTATGCACCTATATAGCAAGCCTTATACATCTGTACTTTTACAAACCACTGTGCTAACTGTGACGGAGATCACCCCGCTTATTTGTGATCGTGCCCGTTATGGAAGAAAGAAAAAGAAATTGAACTCAAGGTCAAACTAAACATTTTCTTCCCAGCAGCGCGCAAGCATTTTTCTGTTCACAGTCAATCGAATCCGTCCTACAGTCACGTGGTGCGCCGGGGGCAACGCCACATCCTCCGTCTGCCGACCGAGTCACACGGGGTGTGACGGTGGTCCCACCGTCAGCTCGTCCGGCAGGAGGAGCCCAGTGCTGTTCTGTGCCCTGGAATGAGGGGCAGCAGAGCTCCGAGCCTGCCGGTCCCAGGGTCACCACGCGTGCAGATAGCCACCCCCCCTTCCAAAGAAATCCTAATGTTCATGTCGAGTGGGCGTCGTGCCAGCACCTCTAAAGAGGCGTTGGATGGAAGCAGCACTAGTCAGGCACCTCAGACACCTAAGAAACGGCGCAGCTGCGTGGAGCGCAGCTGCGCAGGGGACCTGGAAAGGGACCTGGAAAGGTCCCGTGGCATAAATTTATTTACCTTTACACACAGCACAACACACTTCCAATACGGCTACACAAATAATACACCGGAATTTGTGAGGTCTGATACATAATCTTCATCACATTGAGAAAATGCTACATAAGTTATATACAAGGGTGCTCTCTGTTCAAGAGACACACCTCAATCCGTCACACACTTTCTCTGACAATATGCCCTCTATCGCAAAGACCGCAACGATGCCCGTGCCTAGTCGTGTGGTGTGGCCATAATGGTGGATAATGGTGTCACCTGCCAGAATTTGAAGCTGCAAACTACCTTTCAGGCAGTTGCAATCACAACCGTGTTGTTTGATAAGCAAATCACCGTTAGTTTTCTATACATTCGTCCTAGTTATCAACTTTCCAAACCGGGATTCAGGAGCTTTACCACAGCTTCCCGAACCCTACGTTGTAGTAGACGATTTTAATACACATGCCACCATCTGGGGAGACCCTCGATGTAATGCGAGAGGTCGATTATTAGAGAAGTTCTTCTCCACAAGCGCTTGCTTACTACACAAGAAAGAGCCCACATTCTACAGCGTGGCAAAGAAAAAACGTTTCCATTTATAGATTTAAGCACTGCATTAAGTACACTTTTGCCATACTTGGACTGGAACGTGATCAGAAATCCATACGGGAGGGGCAATTTTCCACTTGCCTTGAAATGAAGAAAAAGCGATGAGTGTTCTCCAATTCTGTCCCATTGAAATGTCCACTGTGCCGACTGAAAACGGTACAGAAAGCTGACACATATGACCTGGGTAGACATCTTTACTCGCCTTATCGATGATATAGTGTCATATTTGACAGCGTTTATGACTGATGCTGCAACAAGATGCATCCTGGAAACGAAGTGGTCACCCTCTAAACGACATATTCTCTGGTGGAAGGAGGAGTGGAAGGAAGCCCTCAAAAAATCAAAGTAAGGCTTGGAGTCACCTTAGCGAATCCAACTACCGATAATTTGATAAGCTTCAAGAAAATAAAGTCTGAAGGTGGGAAAACAGGCCGCCGTGCCAAAAGAGAAAGCTGACAAAAAAATGACAATGGAAATTCCACTGCGACTGACTGAATGACTGTTACTGTTATTTTCTCTCCTTATCTGTTCTTCCCTTTTCCCCCTCCCAAAGTGTAGTTAGCCAACCAGGCAGGTCCTTCGTTAAACTTCCTGCCTTTCGCTCTTCGTTTCTCTCTGGCAAAAATACTTATCTAGCATTAATTCATATACAGTCTAAACAAAACCTGGAACAGGGAAAACATAATAAAACGCCGCGAAACTCATCCTCTGCGATTAATAAACACAAAAGGTGACACACATATTGACCAAGCTGATTCTATAGGGGCACATTTTGAAATGATTTCCAGCTCATCCCAATACTCAGATACATTTATCAGATACCTGCAACAAGCGAAGTAACTGCCCCTGGATCCGAAAGGAACTAGAAATAAGCTGGACAACCGTCCGTTCAACATGTACGAATTTCAGGATGCACTAAACGGTTCTAACAAGTCCGCTTCAGAAACCAATAGAATAGTGTATGAAATTATCGCACCTACACCCTGAAAGCCACAAAACACTACTGTCACTCTCCTACTCCGTGTTCTCTGCCGGCTGCATTCCCTCCGCCTAGAAAGAAGCAATAATTAACTTCGGTCAACAGTTATAGGCGTATAGCCTTGACAAGTTGCTTATATAAACGGTTTGACAAAATGGTTCCCTCGTGTCTGCTTAATTTTCTGGAAAGTAACAAACTATTAGACCCACTACAGTGTTGTTTCAGGGGACGTAGATCCGCAACTAATCACCTTGTCCGCATCGAGAGGAATATTCGCGATGTTTTTGTGCATAAGCAGTTATTTCTGTGAGTATTTATTTATATGAAGGCATACTGCAGCACGTGGCGTTTCGGAATTCTCCTTGACCCGGCTGAAACAGGAATCCCAGGCGATTTGCGTAATTTCATGCAAATTTACGGGTCTAACGGCACGTTCCGTGTTAGGGTCGGTGATGTGCTATCTCGTCTAATTGCACAGGAAGCAGGTGTACCACCAGGTAGTGTGCGTAGCTGCACTCTATTTGTTGCAAAATGAACTCTCTCCATAATATCATACCATGTACAGTATATTTTATTCTGTGTATGGGGATGACGTACAAGTAGGTTTTAAATCGTGTAGCATTCCTGTCTTTGATGAACATGTACAGCTTGGGCCTAATAAATTGTGTATCGGGGCTGGCGAGAATGGGTTTAAAGTAAACCAGTAAAAAAGCATGTCTGTTCTCTTCTGGAAAAGAAGGGCACATTACGTGACCTCTCTATTTATCTTAATCGACAATCAATGAGCATAAAGTTTGGGCCTCATTTTGGACTATAAATTTACATTTATCCCCCACTTCAACTATCTGAAAGCGATGTGTATGAAGATAGCGAATATACTGAAGGTCTTGTCCCGCAAACCCTGGGGAATTGACAGAAGGTGCCCACATCTACAAAGGACATTTTACCTTTCGGCTACGCCCTGAAAATCAAATCAGATATTCAGCATCCATGTAAATTTACTATTCGCGACATGTCCACTTTCAGGCTGTTCTGTAACCGTCCAGCCATCCAGCCTCCTCTGTCCCTCCAGTTGTAAGCACTCTGAGAAACAACAGGAGTCCCTCGTTTATAGAATGTCATAATGGCTCCTACTCGGCTTCCACCGGCTTGGGAGTGGCAGAATATTCGCTGCGACATCTCCTTCGTAGAAATATCAAAACGAGCACCTCAGGCTCGTTTTGATACGAACAACGAACATCGAAGCGCTCATTGCCAAGCCCCGCGCGACGAAAGCGGCCCCGTCAAAATTACCGCGGCTTACTTAGGCTTATACGGGAGTGTCCCCATTAGATTATACGGTAGCATGATGTCACAGACCAAGATGCGCGGAATTGTGCTATCTAGGAGGCGCTAGTCAACAGTCTCAACGGGCTCGCTTGCCTTCAAGGAGTTCATAAATCGAAGGACCGGTCAGTGACGTTCAATTGGTCATTTGTGCTTTCGCATTCACAACGGATAAGAAGCGCATAGGTGTCCTCGAAGTTTTTTCTATTCACGGTTTCTTGGACTATGCACTGTGACGGTGTAGTTATGGGTTCGATAGTTCAATCGTACGGAAGATTATAGAAGAAAAATAAATAAACTATCATTGAAACATGGCATTTCCTCAAAAGATATGTTGGGAGTTCCGAGCGCGCCCATACTGGTCTAAATGAGGCACAAACAATTTGTACGTAGTCTCTCAAAGAGGTCGCTGTAATGAAGAAAAATATTTGCCCACCTATCATTGCCGCGATTGCTAAACAATTTCAGCGAGATATTTCGTGCTTGTTATCCACGAAACTATAAGCTCCTATAACTTTCAAAACCAGTATATTTTAGACTTACTTCGATGCTTCTATATTTCGGTGTTTTATATTTTCGCAGGAAGTGATGGAACGACCACAGGTCTCGAACGCTTTTCTGGACGACGATTTTTACATGGAGCTACTGAACTCGGAAGTAGAGGATGTATCTGCACTAGCCAGAAGACTAGTGGACTTCGGAACAGAGGCCAGCGTGTCAAGCCAGCTGCTGCCTGTTCACTGCACCGACAGCCAGACGAGGACCTGCCACCTTCTCAAGCAGCTTTCAGCACTGAATGAACTGCTGTACTACATAGGGGCTGATTTGACTGAAGTCGGGCCGGGAAAAATTGCTGTCCGCTGCTACACAAGCTTCAACAATGATGAACAAATCAAGAGAGACCCCCACATGGTGACAGCGATCATATTCCTCCACTGCATCGTCACTAGGCACCGCTGCGTCGACATACTTCAGGTATGCTTACAAGATTATTGTTACATTGAGGTTCCCGCACATAATATAAAGAACGTTGGCCCTGTAATTCCAGCACAGTGATCCACATCATGTAATATTCGGAGCAAATATTTCATCAGTATTTTTTTCCACTGAGAGTTCGTCTCTACAGGAAAGAAGTTACGTACTCAACAACGCAATATAGTAAATAAATATTTAGAACTTTGTCTTCTAAGCTCTCCGCCATAAACGTCGTTACAGCTCGTTAGCAGTCGTACTATCGGTTCTTGGTTAACTTTCTTTTCCATAAGGTGATGACTAACAATGCCGCAATCTCACTGCAGCCATTGAAAGAATATATCATGTCGTGGCCAATGGCGCTGGCCTATGTGGCCAGGCTGGAGCACCGACACTCCTTATACGTTTATCGAGAGTAAACGCTGCAAAACGGATTCGCAATCTCGCTCTTGCTACCGCGTTCATTTACTGGCCATCACTGAAACAGCCTCGACCCATCACTGAAACTTACATTACCGGCAAACCTTTCACAAAGTGTCGCAAAAATTCAGTATCGGCTGTATGTATGAGTAGCATTCGCTGACTCCTTCAACTGTCGTATTGGAAAAGCGGACTCGCCGATGCGTTCTAAGTGCAAGTTTGAAGAGACCATAAGTCGTCTTCTGTGCCACTGTTCTCGCTTCGATGATCAATGTCAGACTCTCCAGTGTACCTTGAACAGACGAGACGATAGGACATTTGCAGAAGCAAATGTCTTGGGAGCCTGGCCTCGCATTTCATCAGCCAAGAAAGCCATTCGAGTGCTTCTTCAGTACCTGAAGGCAACGGACGAGTGTCGGAATGCATGCATGCTGCATCTAACTTAGTGCATGTGGAAGTGCGGTTAGACGGAATATCCTCTCTCCTTCACTCTCCCACCTTCTTCTCCATGCGTAGGGTGGCAAACTGGACTTAGTCTGGTTAATTTCCCTGCGTTTTCTTGCTCCCTGCTCTCTCTATCTCCCTTCCTTAAATCATAATCTTGGGATGCCATTCTGCTGCTGAGCACGACGTCATGGGTTTAATTCCCGACTTTTTAGCCCTTTAAATCTGAACTTCGACGTTAATCCGGCCCATTTCGCTTTCAGAAATGCTAACAGAAAAAGAAATGCAAAAAAAATGGCCAGGTCCCGCGCACTGTTGGAATCAGTTTTATGCGAAGCAATGTGCTGGTACCTGATTACTCAGCCTTGCTTCTGCAAATTACCAGGCGGACCAATGTGTTGGTGTAAATCCATTTGCTGTGTGTGTGTATCGCGGACGAACGAGTGTTTGACGTCTACAGCACGACGACGATCATGTTGAAGCCAATCGTATGGCGGCAATCGCACGATTTCTGCGGTAGAAATTAACTCAAATTTAAACTTGCGAGTTGTAGGGTTCGACACCGGAACTCAACGGCAGTTAGGGAAAGACTGTGACATGATTTGCAACTGAGTGTTTTGAAATCGTACGTGCCCATGTGTATGTCATGTGGTGTATGTTAGCACAATGATGGTGCTTCTACTGCGGGGAAGAATCGTTAAAGCGTAATTAACTTGGCCTGATGAAACCGGCAAGGCGTCGCACAGCTTTTACATGTCCTTGTCTACTACGAGGAGAGTACTGGGGTATGTGGCTGATCGCGGAGATCGTACATAATAAGAAAGCACCCTAAAACGTCGTATGCCACGAAGAAACAAGAGACAGGGCATAGGGACTCACTAGCAAAATGTTTCAAGGAGTTGGCAGGCTTTTGACAGAAATGTGGGCGTGGGATTGTGGCCTAGTGGTAAGTTGTGGACTGTTGCTTTGGATGAGCTTCAATTCGACTATTGGTCACACCGTAATTTTCTTTTCGTTAAAACGAGGTCAGACGTAAATCTACCTACCTACCTACAGAAATGTGGCTAGGATGAGGCAAGAAATGGTTTGTGTCTGAAATCTCCACAGGCTTATCTCTTTGATTTTATTCAATGCGTAGCTGTACCATGTCGTAGTTATGTTCGCATGCCGAAGTTCACATGTTCATCGCATGTGAACTGTGTCTGTTACGGTTGCCTGCCCCTCTCCAGCATTGTCGGTCACTTACTGCAGCATATTTTTTAGTGACTTCTTTGGTCGGCACCCATAAACCTAAGAGACGAAGAAGAGAGCAAACTGGAAATAGCCACCAGGAGGGACACTATGCATGTCGGCACTAGAATACGAAACGTACGTAGAAAAAGAATAACGAGCGACGAACAGGAGAAACAATTGGAAGGAGTATAAATATCGTAAAATGAGAGGGATAGGTGAGGATGTGAAGAATGCAAGCGTGAAACATGCATGCTCGTTACCAACTCATCAGGCGTGGCTTACGTGTGGCAAATGATTTGCATATGAACACACTAATTGGAGCAAGATGGGAGGTTATCATCGGGATTAGATATTTGTCACAATGAAAAAAAAAATTATAGAATGGCTCTTCACGCTTAACCAATATATGCCTAGTGTCCTACATGTAGTACAGTTATCCCGTTGGCAGTAACTCCTAACATTTCTTGTGTAAAAGCTTGCATTTGACAGCCGTTATCTAGGAGGTCATATCTCTTCTCTGTGCAAACTTTGGTAAGTGTGTGCTAAATTGTTTCTACGTAATGGGCCTCGCAACGTCGTGAACATTGGGACTTCGTGAAGTCACCACCTCATGGTAAAAACGTTACCCATAAGAATTGAAATGTAATTGATTGATTGTTGGCAAGAACATGACTACATGTCCATATGGGACGAAATGTACGTGCGGCAGACTATCTATTCTCTGTAGTTACGATTTCGTGACTTGCAGCATTTGAACCAGCATTGACCTATATGCAGGAGATTAGGCAGATTAGATGCGGTTTCGGGAACCTATAGTAATGGGGCATCAAACATCCTACCGCAGATAAACTAAAGCAACCGTGATTTGTTTTCATCCTCTTAGGAGGGCAGATAATTTTTGATAAGGCTATCGCAAACAAAAACCGCCTGCCCGCGAAAGGCTGAAGATAATTTTCAACCATTGACCCTTGTGATAAGGTGCACGCAGCACTCTCCCTTATTCCGCCTGGAAGTATGCCGTAGCAGTAAGAGAGAAGCAAAGCAGTAATGAATAGGCTACGGGCACGAACTATTCGCCGGACAGCACTCTTATGGGTAAAGAAGTAGGCACAACTTAGAACCGTGTGGCTACTTGTTTGTCACTGAAGCACCAGTAAAATGTCAAAGTATGCAGAGAGTAGGCGCTACCATGACCTGAACGTGTTCTCTGAGCACTTAGTCCTGCAACACGCTAATGCATCAAGATGCATATCTGTCTGGAATAGATACATTCACAGTTTCTCGTAGATGAAGTGGTCACTTTTCTTGCACATAACGCCAACTTCTATGGCCACCAGTGTAATATGTACTTGGAATGTGCATGAAATGTGCTTTCAGGTGCTCTGTTTTGTGCGTGTTTCCTAAGCTACGGCAGTCTTAGTGAACTTTGTTGAAGCAATTTTAAAATTATGGGCACAAGGTTTTGGTTACCGAGTTGTGAGTCTGTTGCAATCGTCTCTCACTGCAAATGCCACAGTACTGCTGCAGTCACGTCTAACACTCAGTGTGGGGAGCCCAAGCACGTGGTAATAAGAGATTAGATAGAAAGTTACTTAAATGTCGTGGTCAGGAATCGACGCCTTTCAGAATCAACCAGTATAATCTAACAAGGATGGAGTCTTGAGGCTTAACTAAACCATTGCAACATACTGCGCCGTTGTAAGAGCAAGAAGCAGTATTATTCGATACTTGCATGCCTTCTTTATGTGTGTGAATGCGTATTAGCACTACCGCGTAGAAAGGGATGACGCTGACCTGCTCACATTTGAAGAGCCGATTGAGGAGTCATTGCGTTCAGGGAGCGAACAATATTTGCTGAAAACACCAAATAGGTTGCCCCGATTGGACAAAATTGTGATTCTACACGACAGGCTAGCTATCTGTTGCCAGTGTCATAAGAAAACTACAGTGCGTTGTGAGAAATGCGACACCACAGATCGAAATAAATAGCCTAAACCCTTGCACTCTGATAAGCAGAGTGCTTGACTAGTGGCCTGCATGTTAGAAATGAGTCCCCGAAAGTCTTTCAACAAAGTTCTTTAAGCAGAAATCACCCTCGAGCACTGGACGATTAACGCACGGCAGAGACACGCGCCACGCTGGCACGGAGCACACTTTGTTGGCCTCGAGTGCCGCCAACTCATATCGTGGTTTTGGCACGTAAAGCCCCGTGGTTTAGTTACTTCTAAAGTGTAGCCAATATATATTCTTTCAAAGGACGTTCTGAAGCTTATTAATTATACTATTGAGAAGATCAGTTTAACAGTGGCGCTCAAGTGTTGCGCATTTCGTAAGGGGAAGCCATAGCTCTTCATATCTTACGTACCTCCCGAGCTTTTTCGTCCTTAGGAGCGCTCTACACTCACCATGGTTGAGTGGTCGCTTTGACATTGCGCTGCTAAGCATGAGGTTTCGAATTCTGGCGGCGGCAGCCATATTTCGATGTGAGCTAAATGCAACAATGGCCTTGTTTGGAGCATTGGCTGCACAGCGAAGAATCCCAGGTGGGCAAAATAAATTCGGAGTCCTCCAATACGGCGTGTCTTGTAATCTTACCGGGATTTTGGCATGTAAAACTCGAGAAATAAATCTTTAACGTTACATACTTCTTGGATTTCTCATTGATTTAGATGCTGTGCTCTAATTTTATGAACTCTTCCTGAATGGGCAATGTTTACGTTCGAGAAGACACGTGTGTGCTCAACGATTTCGTTCATTTGAGACATATTTATTCGTAATAATAATAATATTTGGGGTTTTACGTGCCAAAACCACTTTCTGATTATGAGGCACGCCGTAGTGGAGGACTCCGGAAATTTTGACCACCTGGGGTTCTTTAACGTGCACCTAAATCTAAGCACACGGGTGTTTTCGCATTTCGCCCCCATCGAAATGCGGCCGCCGTGGCCGGGATTCGATCCCGCGACCTCGTGCTCAGCAGCCCAACACCATAGCCACTGAGCAACCACGGCGGGTTATTCGTAATGGCAATCTAATTTTAAGATTGCATTTATTAGTCATTTGCAGTCTCCGAACCCAGTTTATTCATGTTTTTCTGGAAAATTCCCTACAAATTTCGAACGTGTCTCTAGATTTGGCAGTTCTTCAGGATACCTCACTTTTCATTTCTCATGTTACCTTAGAAACTACAGCATCCACTCACCATCGGCAAATCTCTTCTTCAACGCATCCAGTGATTTTCAACAAACCTTTTATAAAACCTCCCGACACTATATTCAATGCTGCTTGCTACAAACACTAAAATTTACCTGTTCCCAGTTCGGAAATTATGTTGCCATTGGAGTAGTGGTTCCAGCCTTAATAAAAGTTGGCGTTCTACATGTGTCCATTCGAAAAGGAAAATTGGAGTTAGCGCTGCGTTACAGCTTCCTCTTAAGTGGCAGTTTTAGTCTGGGTCTCCTATGTAAGCTGATAAGAGTGGAGAAATTTTTTTTGCTGGAAACCATTTCCTTGTATTAAGAAGTATTTTAATGACTGGAAAATGTAGAGAGGTCGGCCGTATAATGGAGCATCCGGCCTGCTACTCTACGTAAGGGAAGGCGAAGAGGGGAAGAACTAGGGTCACAATGAGGGATGATAATAGGAGGAACGAGGTGAAGGACACATTACACAACTGGTATCACAGGCGTGTTAAATTCGAACGAGAAAATTATAATCTATTCTCTACATAAGCAGCCCTATCTGTCCCTTTCTCGCGTCCTGTTATACTGCGTTGTTAGTATTCAAGTTAAGGTCGTCAATGTCTTGATAAATTAAAAGTTATTGAATTTAAAGCAAAATTCATTATTGGCCCTTACTGGTCATTACTAAGCATGTTTAGACATTTGTAACGAATTGTATTTGTTACAAGTTGTCGTTAGACATATTGGTCATTTGGAGTCGTTACTAGCCATTACAAGTCATTTCAGTCATTAGTAGTCATTACTGCTCACTACTAAGCATTTTTAGTCATTTGTAGTCAATCGTGGTCCATTACAAGCCGTCGTTAAACATGTTCGTCATGTCATAGTCATCAGTAGACATCACAGGTCACTGAAGTAATTCTTAGTCATTACTCGGCACTAAGCATTTCTATTCATTTCTAATCAATTGTATTCATTACAATTCGTCGATAGACATATTGGTATTTTCCTAGTCTTTAATAGTAATTAATAAGTCATTAATAGTCAATGTTGGTCATTTCTAGTATTATTAACCTCTACCAATCTCTATTATAACGTTATCATTCACTAACTGTCATTCTCAATCGTTTTTAATTCTTTAATCTGTCTTTAAACTGTCTTCGTATGGCGTGATGACGCTTCGGCGGACACTCCGGTGGTCAGGTCTGCTGACACAAACTTCACCACGAGTCTAGAAAATATTTCGCCTGACAATGCTTGAAAGGACACCAGATGGAAAAGGAGCAGGCGCTGACAAATTTGAACTGGAAGAAAGCCGAAGAGCAAATTCATAAGTGCACAGCTGTACTACTATACGAGGTTGCCGTTAGGTTGATTAATGAACTATGGTAAAAGTGTAAGTGAGCTCTGTTGAAAGCAGCGGAAAAAAACGTTAGAAGACGTACGAATGCCAGACAATTGGCGACGAAGTAGAATGAATTCAAGTTATAAAGATAGGGGGAAAAATAGAGAATTTGTTAATATAGACGCTGACCCCTACATCGGTAATATAACGGTTAGCAGTGCAAGCTATCAAATCGAAGCTGCAAGCATGGGCAGAACATACTGACATATTGGGAGAACTTCAGGATGGCTTCAGAGTTGGTAGGCGTCTGGATGACAACTTATTTGTCCTTATTCAGTGTATTGAAATATCCTGAGTACGAAGGAGGCCATTATATATGTTTTTTTTAGACATTACAGGAGCATGTGACAACGTAGGCGGGGACATTTTGTGGAATATTCTGGAAGGGGAAAGCTTAGCTGACGATTATATACAGATTTTGAGATATTTACTTAGAAAATACAGTTTGTGTTGAATGGAAGCGAGGGGAAAGTTGATATCAACAAGGGAGTGAGGCAGGGGTGCGCTTTATCCCCACTGCTGTTTACGATGTACATGGTGTGGACGGAAAGGGCGCTAGAAGGAGGTAATACTAGGTTTAATCTTTTATACAAACAGGCGGGTACAGTAGTAGAAGAGCAACTTGCAGGTTTGCTTTATGCGGGCAACATTGTGTTCATAGCAAAGAAGCAGTGATAGGCAGTGTTTGGCTAATATCTTTGGACAGCAAGGCGATAAGTTACTTCTTAAATTTAGCGTTCAGAAATGTGCTGTTGTGGTACTGAATAAAAACAACGACCATACAGTGACAATACAGGGCTAGGGAATGCCTCGCGGTAACGAATATAAATACGTTGTTATATGCATAAAAGATGGAAATAGATATATGGAAACACAGAAAAAATGCAATAACAGTTAAGGGGAAGAGAAATGCGGCCATACTGAAACACAGGGCTATGGGGATACAATGGGTACGAGGTGCGCCGGAGTATGTGGAAAGGTGTAAGGGTTCCAGAACTTTTATTTCGAAACACGACTGCTTGCTTGAAGTGAGGGTTAAAATCTGGACTCGATGACCACCAGAGGAAAGTAGGACGCCTCGCATTGGGTGCTCACGGCAAGACTACAAATGAAGTTGTAAAATTCAAACAGCGCTAGACGACAGGACCAGAAAGAGGTCCTCTCGTCTAGCGCTGTTTGAATTTTACTCTTACCATGGAACACGAACTCGCCCAATCCGCTGCCCTTCTACAAATGAAGCTACCGAGGCTGAAATCGGCTGGACAAGTTTTGAAGGGAGGGAAGCTGTAAGTAAAATTGATTGTTAAGAATGACTGAGGAATAAGGAAGTAAATGGGCTGGGAGAGTGTTCAGATATTTGTACAGGAGAAACATTGATTCACAGTAGAGGAAAATAACTAGGAAGCTTGCCAGCAATTCCTAGACGGGTATGGTGAGCAACAAAGAACGTCATGCGGAAACTCGGAGAGGCTACGGCAATCTCATGGGTGTCGGCAATGTAACATAAACTTGCTACGAGTAACTACATAAGAGCAAGAAATGAAATCGGGAAAGAAGCAATTATTGTTAGCTTAAAGGGAGACTCATTACTAATTAAATAGAGATCAGGATGCCTTAGAACACGCACTTATAAGCCGAAATACAAGGAAGAAGCATAGGCTTCCTGTGGTAGAGCTAGGAAAACAATGGAGCATGTTTTATTAGAATATGAAGATATCTGCCCAGCGGTCTATTTAGGCACCACTGGCCTCATTGAAGCCGCTGGGTTCAGCGAGAGCATGGGGAAAGCAAACATGTACCCAGTAGATTAGTACGAGGCTTTTGGAAGATTGGTGGCAGAAAAGTAGGGAAAGGACAAATAATGGAGATGTACAAAAACAAAGTTCCCAAATGTGGTTCAGAAAGGTGTGTGAAGGGAATTCTTTGGGGTTACCTTTTCTTTCGTTTTATTTAAAATAAGTGAGACATTAAGCTATATACTAACACGAGCTTGGAGGTGCAACCTACGGCCACCAGTTTAAAGGGGACGCTCAAAGGGTATATCCTGCTTGAATAGCCGGCGGACCACTCACGTGGTGATGCTTGTACAAGATTGGCGATTGGCGTACCGGTGGACCATATACTGAAAACCACTCGATGGTGTTCGGGCTGTATATGTTTGGGGCTGCGTATCGAGGAATGGAAAACGTGGTGCAGTTGCCCCGACCAAGCGTTCCGGACTCGCGGTGCTACAAACCATCGGCTCTGCCGATATAGGGTCACCCGGTGTGTTACTGTTCCACCTTGCATTTCTATGGGTAATTTCTTGTAAGAAATTGTAAATACAAGTTACATCTGTCTGCTTTTATCCACCTTAGGTTTCCAGTCAACCTATCGCCGCTTTACTTAGAGGCAGTATTCTTCACTTGCGGATACCGTCTCTGGCAGTCCGTCTCGGACGCCCAAGAAGAAAAAGAATACTCTCTATTTTTGAGATGGAGGAAGAAGCTGTTCCCTTACTGTAGCGTAACCAACAAACTTTCTAACCTAAAATAGGCCGATTGAGCTCTGTTCAATATCGAGGTAGAATGTGGTATTGTTTCGTTAGGAAACGACAACGCTTGCATTTAACTTTGCATTTGTCGTTGTTGCCACTACTAGAACGCAGATGTTTCAACTGTTGGATAATACAGATGCCTCTACTGAAGGCGGGGGTTTACATAATGTATTTTTTTCTTGTTATTCTTGTCGCAGTTAAGACTTCAGCCACGGGAACAACGTAACCTCGATTCACTGATGTGCAACACCGTGAAGCGGATCTCTTCGCTGAGCAGCTTTTGCCTGATTGATTCAGATTTAACTAATACAGCGATCACAGTTGCGCTCTTCTCAGCTGTCACTCATCTGTTGCGGTCGCGACTCACGGAACTCTCTCTGGAGCACCTGCGACTGACCAATCTTTCCAAGGAAGCGTGTGCTTCGCTGGATGCTTTCATGACGGCACTTTCGGAGACAAGTGCACTCAAGTGGCTCAGAGTCGTCAATACGCTCTTCCCAAACGAGGTAACTTGCGCGCGTGCGTGCCTCTGTATGTGTGCCTGTGTGTGTGCGTGTGCGCTAAGAAATGTGATGCAGTTGACTAGTGATAGGGTAGCCCTGAAGTGAGTGCAGTTTTTAAATCTCTGCAAGCGGAAGAATAGAGCTGCACAGAAATACTTCTTAAGCACCCTCTTTTATCCCTGCGTTATGTGCTGTTGTTAAAAGTGAAAATAATAAAATAAGCTCTTGCGTTTGATTTCCCACAGCCACAGGGTGCGCCTCAGTTGAGGGCTCAGGAATATTTTCGAAATTTTGAGCGATAATTTTTTTGCAGCAAAGCTGTATTGGCCACCTCACAATGGGTCTGTCGTGTTCGCAGGCAAAAAACACGGGAGGCGCGCGCCGCTGGGGTTCTTGCAGCACCAGCAGATGGCGCTCGCCTCCATGGCGTTGACGGCGCCGGTCGTGGGGGGTAAATATAGAAGAAACAGAAGTATCGCCTTCGCGCATAGCGTTCGCCGCACGCGTTTCCCAGTAAAGAATGCGGCTGTATTCTTTGCAATGGCCGGGAAGCGGCAAGTGTAGCATACGAAGAAGGGAGCGATGTAACTACACCTTCATGCTTAAAAGAACCCGCCTAGGAATTGATTTGTGTTGGGACGGTGCCACGGGCAAGGCCGCGTATAGTGAGTACTTCCGATGTCCAGCGTGCATACGAAGCGCGGTGAAAGTGCGGCTGAGTGCATTTCTAATCAGTCTGGTCCACTCTTTGTTGGTGCACGAAGTAGCGGCGCAAGCCAACTCGCGAGCCGTTGAACCGTTACAGCCTAACAATTAGGTAACGTGCGTGTGAATGTCGCTGTGTGACTAATATGAGACTACGTCTCAATGGGTAATCGTTCTAGTTATTCACAGCTCCACTGTCGAACCACATTAACAGCGTGGATTAGAAACATTTTTTTTTCTTAGTGTATCAAATGTCCCTATACGAGGGGATTTATATTCCTTCCGCGTGCACACGTGGGCATACAGTCGGGGATGAAACCAGACCGCGGACGAAGGAAAACGTTACGGCCTGTGATCCCAACGCTTTTCAGGAAAATTTACAGACACCACGCCAGATGGTCATAAATTTATCCAGTGCACCCTACCACATCGGTAAAGATATGATTGCGGTGTGCGCAGGGTAGTGTACTAATTAATGATCAATTTTCGGTCGATGTGTAACTTCTTCGGTAAAGACCGAGAAAGCTAGCAAACTTCAGCAAGTCCTCCTTCTTGTAATGCTTGTAATTAATTCGCCGGGTGTCGCACTAAACGAGTTGGAAAACGCTAACTTTTTCTCCTTTCAATAAACTCAAAGAATCCTAAAACACCTTGTCATAACTAGACACCGGTTCCTCAGACACTAAATATCGCTGTTTTTAGTCGCCTTTAACTGGCAGTATAGTTGCTACTTACGCATTTGTAGGCGCCAAAAACCGATAATTAGCCGTGTATAGGCTAAAATAATTTCTCCTGTCCATCTGAGGATAACTTATGATTTTGCGAGAAATAAAACCCATTAAATGCATGTTTCGTGAAATTCATTTATTTTCTCAATACAATAAAAGGAGGCTGCACGATTTATCTGAAATATAGTGTGCCTAGACATACAACCGCGGGAGAAGTTGTGAAAGCAGTCACAAACACGCACCACCTCGAGATCTTCGTGTTTCAAGTTGTGCCTATTTTTGCTTGGTATCGGTTTATGAGGGCAAACACTCAACATCCACCGAAGTTACCGGCACATACTTCTCGTTCGGTACGTTTGATGATCTATTGCCCTATGGGATTGCAAAATGTTCGCTGGTCAAAACCTGCAACAGTTCTTTCAATACCTAACAGCTGATACTTTTGTACCGCGTAGTTTGAAGCTTTTAAATAGCTTGAACAACAGCAGGTTCATTAGGGATGGCAACGAACCTTTTCTTAAACTTCCATGTTAGCCCCATACTCGTGGTCAGAGTCGCAACTAGGCATTCAAGTTTCCAGATGACGTCAGCTGAAGATATCAATTCAGCCCACAAGTAGGTTAAGACACCTCCGAGTGTATCTTCGCGTATAGCAGTTTCAGCCCTTCTCACAGAAGCGCACTAGCCAGCCGCAAATCTGTTAATAAGAGCCTTAACACCGGCAAAGCATTCGCGGTAACAATCGGCTGCCTTCAGTCCAGTTCCCCAGTGAGTTATAACATTCTATACAAGGCAAGGCTAGCACAAAACTCTTAAACATTTGTAGGCTCTCAAAATCGAATGTAGGCAGTAACATCGAACTAGTCATTCAAATACCCGATAATGACGCCAATAAAATGTTTCTAGCCATAGTAAGTGTTTATATGCTAAATAGGCGCGATAAGGAGGTAAGAAATAAATGAGCATTCTGCCTGAAGTTCTGGTTCCTAGTTATACGTGATCAAAATGAATAACAGCTCTATGAAAACAATAAGCTACACGATCGGAGATCGTTGTTCCAAAAGTGCGTTCAGTTTGCGTTCACTTTCACCTCACGCGGTTGGCCGAGGCCGCGCTGAGTCGACGGCTAACGACTCGGCGCAGCCTATATGCGTGAGCTGAAACTGAACGTGCGTTTCGAAGAACGATCTCCGATCGCACCCCAGGTCAACACATTCTAAAGCCCTGTTCACACTTAGAGATTTTCGGGTGCTGATCTGGTCGGCGACAGGAAAACATGCTTTGCGCCACGCAAAAATTTCGCGTCTTACCATTCAGTCCGGGAACGATATCTGTCCCCGAAAAAAAAAACGCTGCGCTTGTTTCAAGCCATGGAACACAATGCGCATCTTTTTTTCGTACAGTGAACAGTATTAGTTCAGTGGGGCGCATTTCTACAGGGTCGATCACGTCGCGTTCTATAATGGCTTCTAGTGGATCTAGCGGCTTCTAGCTGGTTCTAGCGGCTTCTAGCTGGTTCTAGTGGCTTAGCACGTTCTATAATGCCTAGTAAAATTTCTGCTACCTGTTTAAGGTTCATCCTGGTGACTCAGGGATGCATCTGTCTCCAAAATCTTCAGCGCCCATCTCCTCGTGCTGCGTAATTTTGCCTTGCTTGCTCATGTTTCCCGTTTCCCGAAGCGTGTGGGGTTTGTATAATTTTTCTGCGAGCCTGTGACCGCATGCGCCTAAGTAACATAGGGTCTACGTTTGTTGTTTGTGCAGTGTATCTAATCTTTTTCGGTTACTTGTGCAGATAAGCGAAATACTTTTGCACTAGCCGTGAATTCGTAACTGACCTGCGAGAAGAGAGTAGCGAACTTAGTCCATGCACAGCCCCTCTCTTGAGAGCTAGTGAATCGCGACAGACATTTCTTCACGCACGACGACAACTTTGTCGGGAACGTGACCATTTCTTCATCGATAAGATACCGCCAACTCGCGTGATGGAAAGCTCTCCAGTTTGAACGCGCTTGCATGGGCAACTTCTTTGGAGGTAACAAGAATAGTAGACCATCTTACTCTTTCACTTACGTGTCTCTTAGTGGCACTCGCACCTCGGCATTGGTGTTCTTTTGGTTAAGCGGGCGAACGTCTATCCCTGGCACGATAACCGGGCGAGGAGGAAGCGCAGCGCGCGTCACCCGGCGAGGCGTAACCCCCCAGCGAACGGCGTACGAAGCGCACATTACAGTGCTTACGTCACAGCTTGTAAAGAGCGCGCGCGCGCAGCTGTTGCGAGCAAGCAGTTGAGCGCCGCGAGAGAGGAGAGAGTGACGTCACATCCACTATGCTAGGCAGGTGTTCAGTCTGTGCGAGGCAACGCTTTTCCATTAATTAGCCGGTTAAATATCAGGCCACCTTCTTGTGTGTGATTTCATCAGTGACGCCATTACTTCCGCTTTCTACTTTCGTGTTTCCAGGAATTTCGCCAAAGTCGTGCTCACGTGGTGGGTCTCTAAAGTCTACGATTGTGTGCTATGGTGTGCGGTAATCACTAATTTCTAATTGTATTAATTCCACACACTTCGGTAACTCAACTTGTAACTAAAATTATGTTCTGATATCAAACCTACAACGAAACGCGCGAATATTGTACTGTACTATTTTATTGCTTCTTTTCTGATTTTATATTTAATTTAGTCTCCGGCCGTCTCAGGAGGTGAACCGGAAGCTCTGCGCAAGAACTAAGAGTGTCGCTTGATGCTCGTACCACTAAAAAGCTTAAGAGGAACCAAAATAACTGATAGAATTAAACCACGTCTACTGCAAGACACATTTGCAGCAGATAAGACGCGCACGAAAGACACATGTGTGACGACAAGGCTTGCAAATACTAACTCAAAGCAAATGCGAACTAGTCCCAGAAGCAGCGTTCTTTGAAACCCACATAGCCGATGGCGTTAAATGTCGAGAAGGCGGAATAATGCGGGGTCGTAACCGTGAGTAAACAAGGAAATTCAATCTGAATAAATTACAGAGATTGAATTTGAGGCTCGATCTTGTAATCTTGAGACCACGAGATCGAATGCGCGTCAGGTCATTGTTGTTGGACAATAATACCGAGACGCGGTTCTGTACGTAATATCATTTGTGGACTAAAAATTTATTCATCAAAAAGTAATGTACAGCACGCAGGACAAGGGCTGTGAGAGACGACATACACAGCGCTGCTTCCAACAATATCTAGCTGCGTTACCCCATCGTGTGTATATGTACTAGAGGCAGCATGCGCAAAAAATAAAAGGCCGTCATAAGGGGTGTTTTAACAGCAAGTGACTGTACTAAAAGCATGGTCCCTTGAAAAAAAAAACCATTGCGGTTTCTATCTGTTTAGATACGTGACTTCACTAGGGGTCAGCGCCATAGAGGGAGCACTAACGCACATACTACCGAGTTCTCTAAAGATATTGACACGTGTACTTGTTTGACATTCGGTGCCATCCGGTGACATTCGGTGTGTACTTGTTTGACACTCGGTGCCATCCTAGTCCAGAGAAAAAACGTACTTGTACGCATGATAGCTTACGCTAGCTGGACGTTGTCAAAAGCGGAAGGCAATTATTCTACAACCAAAAGGAAAATCTCGCCATTGTTTGGGCTACAGCGAAATTTCGCCCTTACCTCTATGGCAGGCCATTCAAAGTCGTCAGCGACCATCACGCCTTGTGTTCGCTAGGAAATTTAAACGCACCTTCAGGACGGCTGGAGCAGTGGAGCCTAAGACTGCAAGAATATGATATTACTGTAACCTGCAAGTCCGGACGAAAAGTCTGATGCCGATTGCCTTTCACGCGGCCCCATTGACTCGCCGCCGCAGAATGACGAGGATGACGACGCCTTTCTCGGAATAATAGGCACAGAAGACTTCACTAAACAGCAACGAGCAGACCCGGAGCTAAAAGGCCTCGTCGAGTATTTGGAAGGGAACGCGACGTAGTACTTAGGGCATTAAAGCGCGGATTGTCTTCGTTCACATTACAAAACAACCTGCTCGTAAAGAACTTCTCACCAGTTCGCGCCAGCTACCTTCTTGCTGTTCCGTCAGCGCTGCGTCCAGAAATACTGTGTGCCCTACATGACGAGCCAACCGCTGGGCACCTCGGATTCTCCCGAACGCTGTCGAGGATACAGGAAAGGTACTACTGGCGTCGTCTGACCGCCGACGTCGCCCGTTACGTCAAGGCATGCCGAGACTGTCAGCGACGCAAGACACCACCGATAAGACCAGCAGGATTACTACAGGGCATCAAACCTCCTTTTCAACCATTTCAGCAGATCGGGATGGATTTTCTGGGACCGTTTCCGGCAGCAACATCCGGAAATTAGTTAATCATCGTGGCGACGGACTATATCACCCGCTTCGCTGAAACTGAAACTCTACCGAAAGGCAGCGCAGCCGAAGTGGCGAAATTTTTTTTCGTCCAGAACATTCTGCAGTGACATGGCGCCCCAGAAAGCCTCATCATCGACAGAGCAACAGCGTTTACAGCAGAACTCACCCATGCCATTCTGCAGTACAGCCATACAAGCCACAAGAGGACAATTGCCTACGACCCACAGACGAGTAGTCCTATAGAGCGCCTGAAAAAGAGCCACGCCGACATGCTGGCAATGTACGTCGACGTCGAACACAAGACCTGGGATGCCGTCCTGCCGTACCTAACATTCGCTTACAACACGGCAGTGCAGGAAACAACAGAGATCACGCCGTTTAAGCTGGTTTACGGTAGGAACCCGATGATGATGCTCGACGCCATGCTGCCGCACATCACTGACGAAGAGAATCTTGGCGTCGATACCTATCTCCAGCGTGCCGAAGAAGCTCGACAGCTCGCCCGCCTACGGATCAAGAACCAGCAGCGTACCGGCCGTCGACACTACAACCTCCGACGACGCTTCCTCGAGTACCAGCCCGGCGACCGTGTTTGGGGTTGGATCCCGATACGCCGATGAGAACTGAGTGAGAAACTATTGCTACGCTATTTCGGACTCTACAAGGTGATTCGACGTATTGGCGCATTGGACTATGAGGTCATATCAGACGACATTTCGCCTTCACAGCAGCGCCGCGCGTGATCTGAAGGGGTCCACGTGGTGCATCTTAAACCATTTTACGGACGCTGAGGAACTTCCTTATTTTGTTGTTCTTTTTGCTACGACTGTTTTTTTTATCACTTTCATTTGCAGCATCGGGTCGATGCTTGTTAAGACAGGGACATTGACACGTGTACTTGTCTTCATCGGGTGACATGTTTCACCGCCTAACAAATGTTATCGCGAAGCGCAGGAAGCGCCTACAGGCATCTGAAGTTTCTCGAATGTTATCAATGCTTACATCCCCTGTCTGTGACCGAACCTTGTGTAATCTGAGCGCTTGTGTGCACGACGCGAACAGTGTAGAACTTTGTGGGAGGCACCCGGGTCCCATCGATTACTCTGAAACATTCGACGAGTGATGTATCAAAGCCGACGCGCTTGAACCACTGATCAGATTTTCGACGATCGCCATCTGTGTTCGCCGCTGTCGCCGTTCTTTGAGTGTTGCCTGTTCTTGAGGGCAGAAGCTCGCCCAACAAAACGCTAGTTTCAACTTTCTTAGTTTGGCTGCTTTCTTCACCGTCAATACCACGTGACAATATCAGCTTACGCAATTTGCCGGGTGAGCTATGAGCTGTGTCTCGCTAAAACTTCAGTATCTTCAAAGACTGGCACGCAGCCACAGTCCCGTCAATGGATGCCCAAGTGACCTTGTACAGTGCTGTGGACGTTGTTAGAGTGCTTGAGCATGAGGTAGCGGGATCGAATCCTGGTCACGGCGGCCGCAATTTGATGGGGGCGAAATGCGAAAAAGCCTGTACTTAGATTTAGGTGCACGTTAAAGAACCCCAGGTGGTCGAAATTTCCAGAGTCCTCCACTACAGCTTGCCTCATGATCAGAAAGGGGTTTTTTCACGTAAAACCCCGTAATTTATATTTTTGTTACAGTGCTCTCTTAGACGATCGTTTGAGCACCTAACAGTCTCTCCAGCATATTTAATGCCGCAAGACGGGGAAATTCGGTAGACTACATTTGTTGTGCACTTCACAAAACGTTTTCTGTGCCCGAAAGAGCAACAACTCTGATGTGATTTAGGCGTGTTTACACGCTTACAGCGCCTTGCCAACTTTTCGGGGCTGATAAAACGACTGGTTCTTGCACCCTGCCCAATTTTCTTTAGCCTATGGGAGACATCATGCACATACGGTGGCACTGCAAACCTGCGTCTTTCAGCCAGCTGGTTCCTTGACTAAGCGGGCTCATAACGTTTTGTGCGCCTCAGAAGGTGTTCCGCTATGGCTGAAATTAAGGCCGAAGGGTAGCCAGCCCAAGAAAGGCGATCAACCTGTGCAGCAAGACTATGTTACATCTCATGTGGGCAAGATTTATTGAGGCTGTTAACGAGAGAGAACTTTATAATACCTCGTTTAACGAGCTTTGAGTGTGCTAAGTTGAAGAGCAAGAGTGGCTTCTTACTTCTTGGTTCGAAGCACCAGCGCACATGTTTGTTAGCAAGGCACAGCCTGAGATCTAGAAAGCGCAACGAGTCATCAATGTGGACATCATGCGTAAGTTCTAGAGGCTCCAGCTCTTTCTTGAAGACATCCAAGACTTCAAAACAGCAGGCTGAAAAGCGTGATCAGTACATTCAATAAATATCGGGTAGTCGTCCAGAAACCTGCACACTTCGACAACAGGGGACGCGGCTAGTTGACCATGAATATTGCGATCGTGATGAGCTAGATAAATATCGCTTAGTACCGGCGCTACGCATGATCCTATACAAACACTGTTCCTTTGTATGTAATTTTGTTCATTCCATGAGGCGTAAGTTGATTTCAAGTAGAAGTTTAGCCATTCAAGAAAGCCGCTAATAGAAACACCTGCAGCATTCTGTAAGCCAACTGATCCAAAGTCATCAATGTATTCTTCAACAACCAGTAGCATTTTGTGACGTGGAAGTGAATGGTACAGATGTTTAATGTCGATCGAGAACATCTTGAGTCCCTTTTCATTCTCTCCTAAACTAATACCTTCAACAGAATCTCTAACAAGAAAATGATCGTCAATGATTATAAAGTTTAGTTTATCTGGCAAAAACAAGCCAACAGCTTTCTGCCAAGTCGCCGTATTAGTTACGGTAACCCGCAGAGGGCAGTAATTCTGATGCGTCTTAGCTGAAAAGAAAATATCTTAGCTTGGCTTTTTAGTTTTTTCTATTACTTTTGCTAGCTTTCCCTGCAAATCCCTTTTGCTAAGGGATTTGCATAGTTTTCTTGCTTTTAATTTCACGTTTGCACGGGAAATTCTGTCATCACTTTTAAAAACTAAATCAACGGCAAGGGTGGCCTTCGCATTGAAGTCACCCAGCGGCAGGACAACGAAACCATCTTTATCAGAGGGTAAAAGTTATAACGAGTTCGCTTTCAGAAACGATGAAACACATCCGATCGGGAGTACCTTTGTGGAAGGCTTGCAACGCGTTAAAACATCCACACCGCCTGCAACACACCTTTCAGATTTGATGTCAGGGGCCTGTCCAGCGACATTTCTTATTTAGAACCTGCTTTTGAAAATTTTCACATAATACGTATGACGGGTAAGTTGCTCAGATAACATAACTGTAACTAAACAGTCGTTCACTTTATATACCTGAGTTGACTGCATCCAAAACCTTGTAGCAAATCAGGTACTCACGTGACCTGAACTAGTATTTGTGGTGAGAAAACAAGTGGTGGCATTTTCCTAAGTTTGGTTTCGCTCACTGTAAACGCAGGTTTCTTGTGCCTTATTGGAGACTTTTCTATCCGTGAAAATTTTCCACGCTCCATTTTTTCCAAAATATAGACGTCGCGGCAACGTTTCGTGCTTGCCTGTATGCAACGTCACTTGCATACCGTCAAGTGGTCAGTGAGACTAAATGCCCCACTGGAAAGCGAATTACCTTTGATGTTCCTCAATTCGGAAGCACACATCATGAGTTGCAAGCGCTAACAATTAGTTCCCTTTCATATTGATGACGAGCTTACACACAGAACATATTCTCAACTTTTCTAAGATGCCTTACAAGCAGAATTTCACCAGGTTCATAGGCATCTAGATTTTAATCGAATGGCCACATTCATTTACCTGAAATCATTGACTACATATTTTAGAAGAATATCGACGTAGTTTACTATGCTACTTTGCTATCCTTCCATATATTGGTCAGCTAATGTGTTTTAATCCTTAATTTTTTTCCTTTCCGTGTTTCCTCCACTTCACATTCCTTCTTTCCCGTAAAATCATTCATATTCAACCTTTCTGCTCATTTCCCGCGAATATGTTTTCCATCTACTGTATCATTGCCCCGTCTCTTTCGTATTACTAGCACAAACGCGGGACGTATGCAATGAAACCCAGGCAATTTTTGGTGGTGGTTTAGATTATGTTTAATAACGCTTCGGTTTCTGCTCTATCAAACTTTGAAATGTGCCCTTCTTTACCATCTCTCAAATGACTTTGGCAACTGTTAAGCGAAGGCTTCTACAACTGACTTACGATTACCCCTTATTTCGAATTCACTACCGTCCGCGAAGGCGTCTTCTTTCCTCATTGACAGCCGATTCGTTACTTGGAAGGTTCTCAGCTGCACGCTTTGCCGAACTTTGTTTGCTAAATATTGGTCTTTGTTGCGAATAACAGATTTGTCGTATTTAGAATCACCCCCCTACTTCGTTTACCAACTTCAATTCTAACGCTTTATGCGACGCCTCTTGTTCTTTTTTTTCTCCTTATATTTTTTTGTTCGCGTTATCTTTTTTTGAATGTCCACGTTTATCTTCCTTCCTAACCTAACACTTTATCTTCGTCTGCACCCGCTCAACAACGCCTGGTAAGCACCGTTATCGTTCAAATTAGCCCCCGTATGTTACAAGTGCTAAAATGCACGCATTTTATTCTTTTCCTTTTCAAGAACAACGATACGTTGCCGTTTATAATTAAAAATTCCGACCGCATGCGCTTTCATTTCTAATCACCAGCAGGTTTGCTGCACACGGACCGTGGTCCTTGTTATTGCAACGCGAGTGTCATGCACTCTCGATTGTTCAGTTTCGTTGCGTGGCTTTATGATGATTCTGCAATCACGAGAGAGCGCTGGCGCGGTGCGATAAAACGCATACATCCAAAACGCTGTCGTACTATTACTAAAGGTAATACTTGCCTCTTTGTAGGTGCGCTAATAGATGATTGCGATACGCTTTATATACTCAAACTCTTAGTCCCGAGCGCGTATAAAGGACACAATGTTCCACGCATGAAAGAGGCGAACCGTAAGCACTGGCACACGATTTTGCCGCAACCAACCGCACCTGCTGCTACCACCGCCCCAGAATCATATTTACTTTGTTTGAAGGCACAAGTATGGCCAATAAAGTTCTCGCAGTTTAGTCGTGCTCGCCGCGCTGACTGTTTACCTGCGCTCACTGGACTGTGCGTCACAATATCTTCGCCTAAACTGGCACTTCTATGCAGCTTCACGAGACTGATGGCTAGTCTGGAACTCTTCTTCTTTTATCAGTCTATATCATTACCTATTTGCGTGCATGTATTTTGAAATACTGGCTTGTGGTCTGTAGACAGTCGTCATTATGCTGCGTACGTTGTGGTTTATTAAGGTTCATACATTTGATCCCCTAAACGGCCCTTAATATTTTTAGACGTTTGGGCTTCCTGGTTCGCCAATATGACAAATCATGGCGCTGAAATGCATAAATTTATTAGAAAAATACATTTGTTCATGGTTAGTGCTCATCTGTCGTCTCAGTTTGTCCTTCTCTGCGCTCTTGCGTCTCTGTCGTGGTGTAACTCTCAATATTGTCCAGTTCATATCATTTATCACACCTTGAAAGTCCCAAAGTTGCACAAAGTAACTGTCATACTCAGGTCGATGGTAGCTTAGATTTTCTTTTTGGCTACCCTCCATGATCCTTCATAATTGGCCTTCGGAAATATTTGTAGCAAGCATACAGTTTAACAGATTTTGTCTTCGTCGGCAAACACTTATTTATTTATTTATTTATTTATTTATTTATTTATTTATTCATACAATACTGCAGGCCCAAATGGGAGCCCAAGCAGGAGGGGCAGAATACATAAATATATAAACATTTACATATACACATATAACATATACATACACTTATGAAAAAAATACATTAGCAATGCAACGTAGGTAAATATAAAAAAATGAAAGCCACGACTAAGTAAGATTAAGAGAAGGTACATACATTCAAGGAAGACAGCTTGACAAACATTAGATCAGTATCACACGCATATATGAGCACTTGCAACCACTATCGCGAGAGGGGGGAAATATAGTACCAGAAGTTGAACAAGCGACTATTGCAAAATACTGAAAATAGAGTAAGGAAGATGTGGAAAGTATCAAACAAAATTCACATGTAAAAGAGGAAAACGAAAACAGTAACAAGCCTTGCCGCAATTGCAATACCGTTAATATTGAAGACACATGCGTTCAGTAGAATCGGTGTTTATGAATTGTGATAATCGCAGGGTGTTCCAATCTGTTACAGTGCGCGGGAAGAAGGAAACCTTAGAGGTTAGTTCGGTTGTTATAAGATGGTAAAGAATCAGCGTGACGATGCCGTGTTCGACGCGCTGTGAGTGGTTTAACATAAGCCTGTGGTTGGAGGGACAAACAGTTGTTCTTAGCTGATATTTCGCTTCTAAGTATTATAAAAGCTGTAGAATCGGTAGATGTGTAGTGAGGTGTTCAGTGGTGTTTCTTCAATGCTTTCTTTACAATCCTGTGCATTGCGTGTACCTAAGGTGGTCGTCTGCATTCCCTCAATAAATTCTATTTTTATCTCAATTACGTGACTAGAGAAGAACAAGTTTTAACGGTGTTGGATCTGGAGGCCGATCCCAATTGCTGTCCCCCCGATTTTTGGGCTTTGCCCTTGGGTGTGGGAGTTTGCCGAGGTTGAAGAGGACGTCGAGGAGAAAACTGGAAGTTTATTTACATTATTCACAGTGAGAGGACCAAGAAATTAAGTCATAGTGACTACGGGCCGGCAGCAACTCGGACGCTGCGGCCCATGGCAAGATTCTCGAAAGAGATGAATGAAGGAATGCTCTCTTGCTGCTCCCAGACTCTGGCTTTAAGCCCTTCAGTGTCTCGAAGTCACGTCACGTTCGGCCAATCGGCGAGCCCGCTCAGGTGACGCCATTTTCGGCCAGTCGGCGAGCCCGCTCAGGTGTCGTCATTTTCGGCCAACGGTAGGCGCCCATGCGATTGTGTCACACCCGGCGGAGAGTGTCGCTTCCTGGGCCCCAATTGTCCGAGGACTTACTTCTCTCTGCGGTATTGCCTTCCCGGTCTGCAACTACCGTCACCAAGGCGGACGGGGGGGGGGGGATTACTACCAGGGCTTCACGGTGCATTACAGCCGTCTTGCCTCGGGACCCACGTTACCTGGAACAGTACCAGGCTCTCGCTTCACTTTCGGGAAGAGTCAAGTAGTGAATAGCTCCAACTGCGGCACACGAGCTGGGGGACGCCAACTCGTTTGCACGTGCCGTGCCTCGAGAACGGGGTAGATGTGCTTCTGCGCTCCTTAATTTTCTGTGACGCGATTCGATGTGGTCTGGTGAACTCGGAGGCTCAGGAATAGGTCCCGTATCTAACAACGGTATCCTTGAGACGAAGCATAGTCAGCGGTCTTGTTCATATAAAGTAGAATATATTTGTACGAATACTAATACTAGTGGCTGCACGTAGCATTGATGATTTTATAAATTGCGTCTGTCATGCGCTTTTTCCTAAAGTACACTAGCAATTTACCATTTGAGCAATAAGAAACGCAGTTATCGTTAACACCTCTGCTTGAAACGCAGCTTTTGATGGGGGCGAAATGCACTGATACACTATCAACTGCACTGCACTGACACTGCACTGACACTGCACTGGCACCGCACTGGCACAGCGCCGACACTGTGCCGAAACTGGGCTGATACTGGGCTGGAACTGCTCTGAGGCTGCTCTGATACCGCACCGAGGCTGCACTGCACCTGCACTAACACTGCTATAACTGCGGTAACGCTCCTGTAACTGCTCTAACACTGCTGTAACACTGCTGTAACACCTGACTAGCACTGCACTAACCCTGCAAAAACATACCCGCCGTGGTGAAAAAGGGGCGAAATGCGAAAGCACAGGTGTACTTAGATTGAGGTTCATGTTAGATGCCCAGGTGGTCTAAATTTCCGGAGCCCCCACTACAGCGTGCCTCGTAATCAATTATTGTTTTGGCAGGTAAAACCCCATAATTTATTTCTTAAGTAATCTAAGAATTTACGATTTGAGCAATAAGAAATGTCGTTTTGCAAAAAAAAATGTCGGCGAAATGCAAAACACACCAGTGTATTAGCTGTAAGTCCATGTTCAATAAACCGCGGTGGTCAAAATTAACCCGGAGTCGCCCACTTCGGTGTGCCTTATAATGAGCTCGTGCTTTTCTCACACAGAACTCCACATAATTATTTTTTCTCTAAATAATCACATAATAAACAGTGAGGCCCCGGTTACTTGCGAGCAGAATAGCAGCATGCTCAGTCATTATGAACTAAATGTCGGGTTATTCCTGCAGCGTCGCAGTTTAGTGTAAAATTACAGGTGCATGCAACGTAACGCTCTACGCCTTGGAAGCAAAAATAAAGCTTGGAAAGAATTTGTCCGCTTGCAGAGGAACAGTGAGGTTATGGCAAAGTATTCTGCAAGCATTTTTTTCTGCTGTATGACTAGTTTTTCTTGCTCACGTGAACGGTCACATTGCAATGAGCAGCTCAGCATATTCACTGACTGGAGGCTGCTGATCGCACCTTTCATGAAAAGGCGTGATGCTTTTGTAGAAGTAATTTTACTGTTTTCACTTGCCATGTACGCCTGTTTCTGTCTAGGTGTTCGACTTCGTCGGAAAGCTGCTGCAGGCCCTTGAAAAGAGCACCGACATCTCTTGCCTAATCTTGGGTGCCTCCTTTTCATCTCACCGGTGCGGTTCAAGCTTCAAGCGAATGCTTGCCAGACCTTCGGCTCCTCCCGACGTGACTGTAATTTGCCACAACCACACTTACCGCACCAAGGCAAACATTGTGTTCGGAGCCCTCATTACCAACAAAACAGTGACCAAGCTCACCATTGAGGGCTTCAAATTGGGTGTCCAGGATTCTAAGTCAATCTCGAAGTTCCTTGCCACCAACAATACCATTCAGGAGATGGCACTCGTTAGTATTGAGTGGGACTTGAGGAAACAGAAAACTCAGGTGAGGAAGACTTCCGCCAGTTTTGAACTTGTTGAGTAGCACAAGCTAGAAGTTCCTATGGTGTCAGCACAATTCAAAATTTCCATCGCGTGATGTCTTCATAGATGCAAACTAAGGATAATACTTTCTTTCTTATATTGATGACTAGAGTTTTGAATATGCGGACATTATAATTTTAAAGTAATTATATAAAAGTGGCTAAAAAAGGAGAGCAATTTTTCTCACTGTCAATGTTCATTTTGTGGGAGAAACTTTCTCAAAAAAGTGTTTCTTCAATGACCTTCGGTAGTTAATCAGTGCCGCAAAATATTTTAGGCCCTCGTATTCCCGCTGCTGCGCCTATATATTGTCCCATCTGTGCCCTTCGGTTTTTCTTGCGGTTTGGTGGCCCTATCAACCGGTTAATCAGTGCCCAAGAACACGTCAAATAAAGGAATAAGACCAATGCTCACAATGGTCTTCAAATTCAACTACTTGAAACACCAAGACGTGGGCTCATTCACGCGCAAAACTACCATATGCGTTGGCGTCGCCTTAATGTACACGAGTAACTTCTATAATGAAGCTTATCTAGCTTACCACGATTGCTGATATGCTATGATGTGGTCACTTGCATCTACAATGTGAATATCGTGCCCCTGCTGTCCTATTGCCTTACTGAAGGTATAAGCGCAGCCTACTAGTGTCTCCAAGATGCTGGAAGGCTGCTCCTATAATATCGGTCAGCCACTATCTCTGGCACGAATGACAATATTCTCTCCTTGAGGCGAAAGAGACCAAATTTGAACGACTGCATTTCAAAGAACGTTTTGAAAGACCTCATTTGTGACCAGACGTTTATGCAAGAGAACCTTTAGAAATTCCATATTCGGCGTTTCTTCCATTAAGTGTTTGACGAAAAGGAGTCTTCTTCACGAGAATAACTGTCATTGAATGAAAATTGTAAGAATAAATTTCAGTGTTAAAGACAACCTCCGCTTTAAAATACACAGTCACTCTTGCAGCAACGGCGCAACGCGCTAGCTGCTCTTCCGCTCGGCTTTTGCTAAGACGTTTTATGACTGGAAGTGATTTTATGACCTTTTTGACGTGATCAAACTTGTTGCTATGGTATCTTTCGAGGTATCTCGAAATGAGGTGGTAGAACATGTCTTAGAAAAAGTAATAGTGAGGATCTGTCGGAATGGACTTTATTTTTACCAAGCCTCTATTTTCGCAATGCAAGTCATTGTGCACTCCTTTTTTGACTGCAGTTTAGTGACATTTACAAGATTGGTACGCATCTTGATTTCAGTTTAAACTGCGTTTGCTGCCATTATCATCTATTAATCCAATGGTCCGCCCTTTTCAAACACTTCTACTTGGACGACACTGGTTGGTACTCGCCGGCTGCGGAGACAATAAGCCTTGTCAATGAATAAGTCTTGTGAGTCAATAAGTATTGTCAATAAAAAAGTCATGTCAGACAATCAGTCTTGTCAGACATAAGACTATAAGTCAATTTGGGCATGAATTCGTTATCCAGGCTAACTGTTGTTACAGATGTGGATAAATACCACCAAAATATCAATTTCTAATAGACTATGAAGGTTCTGCAAGTCGCTTATCCTACTGAAACTACACCATACATGTAATTACAGCAATGAAAAGGGAGCCTTACCAATCGGTGATATTCTGGCTGCACAGGCAACAGATGCAAGCGGACATGTTAGGAGCTGAAAGAACCCACAACAGCTGCTACTTATGCTCATCGAACACAACAATATAAGTCGCAAACTTTCTAAATACCATGTGTGCGAAAGCTGACAGAAAATTTAAAGACTTTGTAAGATATCCGTAATTTGCGAATGCAAATCACGAACATCCCGAATTAAAACACGTTTTCTCAAAACGCAAGACATATGTAAACTTCTACAACATATGTGAGGGATTTATTTCGCTACTTTTCATTCTTGATTTCTAGGTTTGCTATGGGTTCATGAAGGTTAACGTTTGTTACAGATAGTTTCCGGCATGATGAATATTCCGAAATATGTATTCTGCCTATATGCGAGAATGCCTTTACAAAATTTTTTATCGGTCATCTGAGTTTTTTTTTTTGAAGTACACATGCAAGGCTTTGTGGACTCTGTAAATGGAATGCACTTCACAGCTGCGTGTTTGTGTTGTAAGAGAGTAGAGTTGAGCCTCAGCATGCAGCTTTTGCTCAGCTACTCGCATTCCTAGAACAAATGTACTACGTCTGATAATTTATAGAGATGCATCAAGAACTAATTCTTCTGTCTAACATTTTGTATTCCGACAAGCAGAAGATCAGGTGGCACGCTGACCATTTGGCAGGTGGCCTCAGACAAGCAAAGTCACTCCGGCGCCTCGCTCTGGGATCTGACTTTTCTGCTGCCGAGATTCGTTGTATCATCGAAGCCACTCAAGTATGTGAGTCTCTGAAAGAGTTGCACTTTTCGGTTATCCTTGAGGACGATGTTGAGCCGATATCTGCTGCGCGTCAGGAGATGACCAACAACTGGAAGATCACAATTGGACAGTGAGTAATTTGATTACTTCTCTACGTTATCGAGATTGCATAGCCTGCAAGGGGATTCCGGTGCTCAGAGTAAAAAAGCTTGTGTATGCTGTTTGCCTGAAGCAATACGAGCAGCAAGTGTATGAATGAACCGCTCAGTTATTGTTGGCTATATTAATTTAGAAATAGTCTGTACATAAACAGACGAATTAGAACTACAATTTTTACCATGTTACGATAGAAAGAAATCTTAACTTATGTGGAAGCTTTGAAGTTGAATGTTTCATTGAAGCGATATTATTGAAGCCAGTGTCATACTCGCGTGTCATCGACGTTGGCGCAGAACAGCAGCACTGGCAACGCACAGTTTGTTTTCTTGTTATCATAGATTCCTGATAACCTTAAGCTCATGGCCCGCATTCAAAGCACACTGTGTGCCATCATTCATTAGGTAACTGTTATTCTCCAGAACCTTATCGGCTTGCGTTGTGACAGTGTTCAAGACATACGCATAGGCTGTGCAGAAAATCATGCCTTTCTGTGCATCAAAAAAGGGGTCTATTAAGCCTAAACTATAACGAGACTCCGTAAGTAGCTGCTGTTGCGCGTGGTCCGAGGTACGAGAACGCGCCATCTCCTTCTTTGTCGTTCTAGTTCCAAAAAAACTACCCCGCTCGCAGAAGTTACTGAAAAGTTTGGTTCCAGCACCTACAGGTGTTGAACGGCCCGTTTAACCGCAGATCCACCCGGTACTCTAAAGGTATATGATCTTGTCTTGCCGATCCTTCCTCTATGGAGCACCTCTATTCAAACAAAATTCTATAGTTGCGAGGGCTTGTTTGACTGTTGTAGAAGGACGAGGTCACTTTTCTTAATTCTGTCGAACGAGGTCGCTGACTTGGGGCTGGGCATTGTTAACACAGAAAGGTATTCATTTACCAATGCTCCAAGGAAGTTCGCGTTCTGAGCAGCGGAGCTGTTTCGAGTTGAGCCTTCGCCGTCCATTGTCCGGTGTAACGCACGGGGGCAGGTTCCGGAGTTCATGTTTTCTCCCAAACACGGGGCGCATGCCCACTATGGTGGATTCGCCAAGAGGCACCTCAGTCCCTACTACTCTATCGGTCTCCTTACCATTCTCTTTCTCTTCTTTGCTCTTGGCGGTTTCCGGTACTGTTTATATATGCACGCCCGCGCACACGTGCACGTGCATATACACATACACACATATATACATATATATATATATATATATATATATATATATATTTATAAATATATATATATATATATATATATATATATATATATATATATATATATTAGTAATATTATAAGAAGCCAACAAACACTGACACCAAGGTCAACATAGGGGAAATTACTTGTGCTTAATAAATGAAATAAAGAAACGATAGATACATGGAAATTAAAGTGGATGCACGCGAAATGCGAAGGTTGTGGGTTCGGTTCCCACCTGCGGTAATTTGTTTTTTCATCCACCTTAATTTCCCTTAATCTATCGTTTCTTCATTTCATTTATTAAGCACAAGTAATTTCCCCTATGTTGTCCTTGGTGTCAGTGTTTGTTGGCTTCTTATAATATGACTAATAAAAATCGGGCCCCTCGGTTAACCCCCTTTCTCTTCTCGTTCATTACATAACGAAGGTCTCGAATCCGGCTACATTGACGCCTTCAGGTAGCATATGTGGGTTTATTGACCAGCTGCCTTCGCCCTGAAAGATCACGTTCTCGTGACGCCTGCGGCAAGAAGACGTTCCACGTCCGCCGCCAAGGTTTGTGAGTGGTGGCGCTGGCTAACACTCCCAGGGTTCTACTAGGACACATAAATACCCAAGAAAGTGGATGGGAAAACAGCGCCGCGGTAGCTCAATTGGTAAAGCATCGCACGCGAAATGCGAAGGTTGTGGGTTCGGTTCCCACCTGCGGTAAGTTGTTTTTTCATCCACTTTAATTTCCATTAATCTATTGTTTCTTTATTTCATTTATTAGGCACAAGTAATTTCCCCTATGTTGTACTTGGTGTCAGTGTTTGTTGGCTTCTTATAATATGACTGATAAAAATCGGGCCCCTCGGTTAACCCCCTTTCTCTTCTCGTATATATATTTATATATATATGTATGTATGTATGTATATGTATGTATATATATATATATATATATATGTATGGATATATGTATGTATGTATATATGTATGTATATATGTATATATATATATATTATTGTAATGAAGCAGACGCGCCCCTGTGTATGTGCCGTCTGAAGAGGACGATGAACGGCCAGGCCGCGATCGCGAGGGAGCCCCGTGCTACGGACAGCCCTTGCAGTGCATTGATTTACCCAGGGTTGCACAACGTTGTGAACGACAATAAACCTCATTCGCATTTGGTGGAGGTTGCTGCGGTCCTTCGCCTCGTCCTGGAGCTTCGCACTCGAAAGCTGCCAGCAAGGTCGCCTTGCACTATGCCTGATCCCGCCACCTCGTTGCCTGCACCACCGGTTGACACTGTCATCTGCGCCGGCGTCCCTTGTCAACGCGACGCACCCATTTTCAGTGGGTCCACCGAACAGGACGTGGAAAACTGGCTGTCATTGTACGAACGTGTAAGTGCCCATAACAAATGGGATGACCAGTCTAAGCTGACCCACGTGCCAATATACCTAGACGACGTAGCCAAAGTTTGATTCTTCAACAACGAATCAGACTTTACAAGCTGGTCCGCGTTTAAGACTGTGTTTGCTGAAGTGTTTGATAGCCCACCTGTGCGTAAGCTACGCGGTGTACAGCGTCTACGCCAGCACGCACAGCAGCCTGGAGAGACATTCCACAGCTACATCGAGGAAGTTCTCGATTTGTGCAAGCGGGTAAATCCGAACATGTCAGAGGATGAAAAGATCAAACACATCCTCAAGGGCATCGAGGACAGCGCATTCCAGATGTTGCTGGCCAAAAGCCCAAGTAGCGTATCCGTCCTCATTAACCTCTGCCAGAGCTTTGACGAGCTGCACCACCAATGCTCCATCGCCCACCAGAACATTCAGCACGCCGATTCCGTCACGAGCATCACGGTTTCTGCCGAAATAACCAACTCGATCCTCTCGCAGCATATCAAAGTGTTTATTCGTGAAGAGGTGGCCAGGCAGCTCTCGCTGCTGCATCACAGTGACACGCCTACGGCAGCTTTGCCTCCAACGCTGCAGCAAGCCATCTGAACTCAGATATCTGAAGCGCTTCCTCCAGATCCTACAGCCCCCCCCCCCCTCCCCCCCCCCCCGCCACGCTATCCTATGGGTGCTCCGCCAGCGCATACCAACTTTACCACTCCCCCTACGTCACTGCCTCTCAGTTATGCAGCCGTGCTTGCACGGCCACCTGCGCAGACAGCTTCCTTTTCATCGTCCATGCATCCGGATTCCTTTCCGGTTGCCCGACCGCCACCAGAGATTTTTCGTCCCACCGTCCCACAACGCCATCGACCCTGCTTTTTCCCCATCTCATCGCCGCCAACTTCTCGCTCTCCTTCACAAGTTTGTCTCTTCTTTCGACTGTCATCAGACATCGCTGGGCCGTGCCACCATTTTCTCACTCCATAGACACCGCTTCCCACTCCCCCTTGCGACAGCACCCGTATCATGTCTCCACAGAAGAGCGCCGAATCATCACAGAGCAAGTGGACGACATGTTCAAACGTGAAGTCATCCGTAGCTCTCTAAATCCTTGGTCTTCACCTGCCCTATTGCTGAGAAAAATGATGGCTCAATTCGCTTTTGTGTCGACGACGGACGCCTAAACAAGATAACGAGGAAAAACTTTTATCCTCTGCCTCGAATTGATAACGCTCTAGACTGTTTACAAGGCGCAGAATACTTCAGTTCCTTGGATCTGCACTCCGGGTACTGTCAAGTTCCAATGGCTGAGCCTGAACGTCCGAAAACCGCATTCGCTACACCCGATGGCCTCTACAAGTTTAAAATCGTGCCCTTCGGGTTGTGCAACGCGCCTGCTACGTTTGAGCGTATAATCTGCACCATCCTTCGTGGCCACAAATGGAAGACCTGTATATGTTACCTAGACGATATCGTCTTCTCAACCGATTTTCCGACACACCTCGCTCGCCTGCATGACGTTCTGACCTGTCTCAAATCTGCCGGCCTACAGCTTAACCTCAATAAGTGCCGTTTTGCTGCAAGAAAGCTAACCATATTGGGTCACGTAATCTGAAAAGACGACGTCCTCCCGTACCCAAACAAGCTCCACGCCATTGCAGACTTCCCGACGCCCACGTTTATCAAAACCCTCAGAAGTTTTATTTGCTTATGTTCCTATTTTCATCGCTTCGTACGCAATTTCGCACCCATCATGGCGCCTTTGACAAGTTTACTTTTCGCCAGTAACGGCATATCAGCGTGGTCACCTGAATGTGATGCAGCGTTTCAGCAGTTGCACCACTTGTTGACCTCACCACCGATACTTCGCCACTACGACCCTGACGCTCCCACGGTAATACATACTGACGCCTGCATAGTTGATTTTGGCGCGGTCTTAGCGCAACGGAAAGCTGGCTATGATGAATACGTCGTCGCTTAAGCGAGCCGTACTCTAAAGAAAGCAGAAATAAATTACTCCTTCACAGAAAGAGTGTCTAGCGATCATCTGGGCGCTAAACAAGTTTCGCCCGTATCTTTACGGCCGTTCTTTCGCCGTTGTTACTGACCACCATGCCCTTTGTTGGCTTTCTTCCCTCAAAGACCCGTCTGGACGCTTAGAACATTGGGCGATTCGCTTGCAAGAGTACGATATCCGCGTCATGCACCGCTCCGGTCACAAGCACGCCGACGCTGATGCGCTCTCTCGCTCCCCACTGACGCCTGATTTGGCGTCTTTGTCAGCTTCCTCATCCACCCTGTCTCCGTTCACTATCACTGACGTGCTCACAGAGCAGCGCGAGGACCCAACCCTTGCATTGTTACTTGACTACCTTGCAGGAAGACAAAGGGCTGTGCCGTGATCGCGAGTGAGCCCCGTGCTACGGACAGCCCTTGCAGTGTCTTGATTTACCAATCGTTCCAGAACGTTGTGAACGACAATAGACCTCGTCGCAATATACATATATACATATATATTGCAGGGCGTAATGTGCATGTAGCACAGTTGCTGAGATCAACAGCCACCGCTGCGGCGCGAGACCCGAGCTCGGGCTGTTGATGCGAAGCGCTAGGACTCATGATCTAGAGCTGCCTGCGATCCCTCGAACGAGCTGCAATAAACCACATTTCATTTGTTGGTGCTGCGGGGTAACCTTGAAAACTGGAGCTCCGAAGCCGGACGCTACCGACTGCTGCGACCATGTTTGACGAAACCACCCAGGAAGATGCACCACAGCCTCCGACGGTGGTAGTTTCCGGTGCATTGCGCCAGCGTGGTCCTGCCATCTTTAGCGGCACCAATGATCATGACCTGGAGGATTGGTCGTCATCTTACGAACGGGTGAGCCAGCATAACAAGTGGGACGACGTCACCAAGTTGCACAACGTGCTGTTTTACTTAACCGGCATCGCGAACCTCTGGTTCCGAAACCACGAACACGATTTCACAACGTGGAGCAGATTCAAGACAAGTTTAACAGAAGTGTTCGGGTGCCCCGCTGTGCGCAAGCTTCACGCAGAACAACGCTGACGGGGGCGCGCGCAACCTCATGGTGAAACGTCCACAAGTTACATCGAAGACGTCATTGACCTGTGTAACCGCGTGAATCCGTCAACGGCGGAACAGGACAAGATAAAACACATTATGAAAGGCATTGATTAGGACGCATTTCAAATGTTGTAAGCGAAGCATCCGCGTACCGTGGCCGAAGTTATCGATTTGTGCCAAAGTTTTGACGAGCTACGAAAACAACGCATCTTAGCTCGGTGCTCACCGCCTATGGAAGATTCGTAAGCAGCATTGGTTATTGGCGACAGCCACACAACTTTGCTGACGCAAATAAAAGAATTTGTGCGCGAGGAGGTCGCGCGACAGCTCTCGATTTTGCCGACCACGGAGAAGCCTTCTCAATATTTGGCTCCAGCGATCCGACAGGTAATTCAAGAGCATGTGACCGAAGCTCTCCCACCTCCGTGTCAGCCTGCTCCCGTGGCCGCACCTCTGACGTATGCTGAAGCCGCTGCACGGGGGCCTCGTCTGCCAGGATTCTCTCCTGCGCCTTCAGCGCCTCTCCAGCCGGTGTTCTCTCATCCGCCTTCGCCTCGCCAGCTGGTGGCTCCCTTTTTCAGCGCACAGCAGCAAGGTACAAATCCTTGGCGTACTCCTGACAACCGCCCAATATGCTATGCCTGCGGCACGCCGGGACATGTAGCGCGCTTCTGCCGCCGGCGCTTGCGGGCCTTCGTGGGCACCGCGCGACCACCCAGTCCGGCTTCCGACCATTCCGTATGCCTCAGCGACCACCACTGGATGTCTACGCTCTGATTACGTACCAGCACCGCAGTCACAGCTCTACAGTACTCGTCGCTCGCCTTCCCCTCGTCGGCGCTCACTCTCACCCATGCGTCGTAGCCCCAGTGCCAGTACTACTGGGGTGAAAAACTGATTTCCGCAGTTCCTGAGGCACGAACTGCGTCATCGTCGGAAAATCAAAGTCCTCGTTTTTCCCCCGCTAACGTTATTGAAGTGTCCGTTGATGGCATCAAATGTCTTGCGCTCGTCGATACAGGTGCTGCTGTATCCGTAATTAGTGAGAACTTTGCCGTGAATTACGGTAAGTGACCATGATGCCTGCGGTACTATTGCTTAGAACAGCCAGTGCACAACAAGTTCAGCCAGTCGCTATGTGCACTGCCAGGGTGCTGATTCGAGACATATTGTATTCGACTGATTTCTTTGTGTTAACTTGTTGCTCCCACAATGTGATTCTCGGTTGGGATTTTCTGTGGCGCCATCACGCCGTCTTTGACTGCGCACGTGCTGAGGTTCAGTTCTCCGTTCTGTGCGATTTGCCATCTCACGACTTTCAAGTTCATGATGTTACCAGGATCTGTGTAGCTTCAGATACTGACCTTCCCCCTCACAGCGCGGTATTCGTCCCTCTTTCATCCGCATCGCTTGCCGAAGCGACGGTCATGTTTTCACCTGCTGCCGTCTTCATTCACCGCCAGCCTATATTGTTGCCATACGCCCTCCTCATGGTTCACCATGGGGCTGCAGAAATACTGATTTCGAACCCAAATTCGTACACTTTGGCTTTGCACTGTGGCGAGACTATTGGTACCATCCAGCCTGTGGACGCTGACCTTATTGTGCATTTCCCTGCTCCCGACTACGTGGATACTGCCAACGTACAGCACTGGCACCCCATGTGCCATCTAACCGAGTATCACTGGATGTTTTTTGTCGCTCTATTGCCGATGACCTCGAGCCGACACAACGCGAGCGGCTTATTACTCTTTTAAATGATTTTCACGCCTCTTTTTACTGCAACCAAGCATCATTAGGCCGCACAAGTACCGTCTCTCACCACATTGATACGGGACATCACGCACCATTATGCCAGCGTCCGCACCACGTGTCATCCACCGAGCGTCGTGTCATCGCCGAGCAGGTTGAACACATGCTTGAACGTGGTGTTATCAAGCCATCCTGCAGCCCTTGGTCGTCTCCTTTAGTACTCATTAAGAAAAAAGATGGCTCGATTCGTTTCTGTGTGGGTTATCGTCGCCTCAACAAGATTACACGAAAAGATGTCTATCCTTTACAGCGCATAGATGACGCCCTGGATTGTCTTCATGGTGCCGAATTCTTTTCTTCTTTGGACTTGCGTCCGGCTATTGGCAAGTGCCAGTGGATGAATCCGACCGCTCGAAGACAGCTTTCATTATGCCTGATGGCCTGTATGAGTTTAAAGTAATGCCATTCGGCCTCTGCAATGCACCCGCGACATTCGAAAGGATGATGGACAATACTCTACAAGGCCTCAAACGGAAGACGTGCTTGTGTTATTTAGACCACGTGGTAGTTTTCTCCCCTGATTTCACCACTCACCTCTCTCGTCTACGCGAAGTCCTTACTTGCCTTACCACCGCCGGCGTTCAACTCAACTTGAAAAAGTGCCGCTTCGGAGCCCGCCAGCTGACCATACTTGGCCATGTCGTGTCCAAAGACGGCGTCCATCCCAACCATGACAAACTTCGTGCTGTCGCAGAATTTCCGCGGCTGACTACAGTGAAAGATCCGAAGTTTTATCGGTCTTTGCTCTTATTTTCGACGCTTTGTACGCAATTTTACCTGCATCATCGCTCCCCTGACGAAGCTCCTGGCTGGCCCTGGTGACCTTTGCGACTGGACTCTGGCATGTGACCAAGCCTTCACGACTTTGCCTCGTCGGCTTACCTCACCGCCTGTTCTACGCCACTACGACCCGAGTGCACCGACTGAAGTTCATACCAACGCCAGCGGCGTTGGTCTTGTAGCCGTCCTTGCACAACGGAAGCGTGGCTTTCCAGAATATGTGGTTGCATATGCGAGTCATGCTCTCACGAAGGCAAAATCCAATTATTCTGTCGCGGAAAAAGAATGTTTGGCTATAGTTTGGGCCTCAAACAAATTTCGCCCTTACTTGTATGGCCGCCCATTCGACGTTGTGACAGACCACCACGCGCTCTGCTGGCTTGAGTCACTGAAAGACCCGTCGGGGCGCATTGGACGTTGGGCTCTTTGGCTCCAAGAATTTGACATTCGCGTCATATTGGCGGCGAGGAGTTACGGAGTCTCCATCTAGCGAAAGCGCCTCGCTGGCATAGTATGAGGGATCATGCGGCGCGCTCCTCATAGGTTTTGCTGTCAGCGCTCACTGAAAACACCACGCGCGAGCTCTCCCGGACTTTTCTGTAAGTACTTTCGAAACGAGAGAAGTTTTTTACTGTCGAAATAATAATCTTGGGCAAAATGAAAGCACACAATCGTTTACAGACGCTATCTCTTTACCGAGTACGTACAATGAACGCCACTGCGCGCAGTCACCGCGATGGAGTCTCCCGAAGCGGCTTCTTGCGTGAAAGGTAGGTAAACGCTGAGAGCAAGCTATGTGAAATATGTTCTTATAGTGTTTGTATAACTAAATGGAGCGTAATAGAACGAAGCCTCAATGCAGCGATCACGCAGATTCCCAGCGACCGGCGCGTCTGGATGCTTGTCCGCGCACTGTTTCGCTTTCTCCGGGCGCGCGTTTTCGCACCGTGCCATGAGCTGTAGGCCGCAGAATATGAGCATTTGACAGTATACAAGCAACCATTGTTCAAAAATAAGCTTTTCAAATAAGCTGTTCAATAAATAAGCTGTTCAAAAATAACTTTATTGTAGAGACTTCGACGCCTATGGGGACTGTGATGTGCCATCGCGACGATTCAATCTTTTTTTTTCTAAATTCTTTGAGCTTTCTGTATTATTTCTCGAGTTGCGTCGCACTGTATGTTTATCGGTGTTCTCAGCGTGCAATTTCCCGCTGCTCCTTTTTTGTATTCGAGTGCATGCATTAATCCATAACACAAACATGACCATATGCCATGCTTACTTTAATGTGCTTCTTACCACTCCCTTTCCACTCCAGTGAACTTGCCAGTATCTATAGCATCGAAAAGTTCATAGACCAAATTGTCATGACATTAGTCGGGCAGCGGACTCGGGCGAGCGTCTCTGCGCGTTTTCAGAGCATTGCGGACCGGGCGCCGTAGCAGAAATCTTCCTCGCGTCTGTGCTTGCTGCATACCCGAGTTGTAGCCGATGTTTGCCGGTTTTATGTTTCGCGAGCCAAACTTCACGCAGCTTGTCCTGCGGCTACGTGTGAATAAGGCTGACTGCAGGCTACGTTCCGTACATCCGGCATTGTCGCACCGAGCAGTAGCCTACCATGTTGCGCGCCTTCAAAGGCAGCCACTACCTATTGTAGTGCATTTAAGCGTTGTAAAGGAGACACTCGTAGCGGGAACATTTCGCCACTAAATGAGGACCGCAGCGTACGAGGGAATTTAAACTCTCGTTTTCAGCTCGCTTCGGCGCTCCCGAAGCGGCCGACGGGGCCGCTATGTCCACGTTATCCCTCCTAGCACGTCACGCCGACGGTGGCGCCAGCTTTTCCAGTGGTGGAGCTCGAGGCCAATACCGATTCGGGCACCAACATTCTGATGCAGGTGCGCTCTACCGTTCGCCCATGCGATCCGACGAAACGCCACCTTCATCCATAGAGTTCTCGGTTACTACGCTTGCTGTTACTGACATGCCGTCTGAATAGAGACGAGATCCGTGGATTGTGTCTCTCATTGACATTCTTAGCAGTTCTTCAACGCCCACATGCCCTCGAGCCCTTCGTTGCCAAGCCACCCACTTCGTAATACGGCACGCCATCTTGTACCGCGGAAACTATCAGCAAGACTGTCGCAAGTGGCTTCTAGTCACCCCTCGCCATTTGCGTTGCGACGTATTTATTTTTTATTTTATTTTATTTATTTTATTTGCATATTAATAAGGTTACAAATGGGGATTACACATACATACAGAGGGAGGTCCCATAGTCAACAGACTGTACAGGGGACCTCCCGTCAATACGTGATACCGCAATACGTATGCACGTATTTCCATGCAGACGCACATCAAGCTCATGCTGGCGTCCTGAAAACCTATATATACGAGTGGCTCCGCCAGTGGTGCTACTGGCGCGGCATGTATTCTTATGTTCGCAAATACATTCGGTCATGTGCAGCCTGTCAGCGACGCAAGACATCTCATACGACAGGCCCTCTGCAACCTTTACCGTGTCCTGCACGTCCTCTTGATCGGGTTGGCATTGACCTTTATGGGCCTCTTCCATGCAGTGCTAACGGAAATCGTTGGATAATTGTCGCAGTAGACCACCTGACAAGATATGCTGAAGCTGCTGCACTTGCTTCGGCTGCTACTCGCGACGTCGCCACGTTAATCTTACGGCATTTCGTCCTACGGCACGGCGCACCGCGAGAACTGCTCAGTGACCGAGGCCGTGTCTTCTTGTACGAAGTTATTAATGAGCTACACGCCGCGTGCCGCACTATTCACCGCACCACTACGGCGTATCACCCACAGACTAACGGTCTAACGGAACGATTCAACCACAGGGCATGCTGACCATGTATGTTGCGTCTGATCATTCCAATTGGGACGATGTCCTCCCTTTTGTGACGTACGCATACAATACCGCCGTTCAGGCTACCACAGGCTTCTCACCATGTTCACGTCCTTCTTTATGGACGTGAACCATCCACTACCCTCGACACCATTATACCATATCACCCGGATGCCTCTGAATTCACCCCTCTTTCCGAAGTTGCTCGCCATGCTGAAGAGTGCCGCCAACTGGCTCGCTCGTTCACGTTGGATACCCAAGGAATCCACAAAGATCGCCACGACAACGATCAGCCCACACAGTCCTTTGCCGTGGACCCTCACGTCTGGCTTCGGCTGCCCTTCCAAGCTCTAGGCCTTAGCCCAAAGCTTGCTCCGAAATATCAAGGTCCGTACCGGATCGTCGCGTGTACTTCGCTTGTGAATTATGTGGTCGAACCGGTGACGCCATCTTCGGACAAACGCCGCCGTGGCCACGAGACCGTTCACGTCAGTCGCCTGAAGCTGTACCACGACCCCCTTATCATGTCATCACCTTAGGTCGCCAGGATGGCTCCTCTTCGCCGCGAGGGAAGTTGTAGTGGATAATATGCATGCTGCACAGTGGGGACTGCCACCGCTGCGGCGCGAGACCCGAGCTCGGGCTGTTCATGCGAAGCGCTAGGACTCGTGATCTAGAGCTACCTGCGATCCCTCGAACGAGCTGCAATAAACCCCATTACAATATATATATATATATATATATATATATATATATATATATATATATATATATCAGCACCAAATACAATATATACACCAAATACAATACACCAAATACAACAAAGGGGAAATTGCATGTGCTTAATAAATGAAATAAAGTAATGCTAAATTAATGGAAATTAAAGTGGATGAAAAAACAACTTGCTGCAGGTGGGAACCGAACCCACAACCTTCGCATGTCGCGTGCGATGCTCTACCAATTGAGCTACCGCGGCGGCGTTTCCCCATCCACTTTTTTGGGTATTTAAGTGTACAAGTAGAACCCTGGGAGTGTTAACCAGCGCCCCCACTCACAGACCTTGGCGGCGGACGTGGAACGTCTTTTTTTTTGCCGCAGGCGTCACGAGAACGTGATCTTTTCGGGTGAAGGCAACTGGTCAATAAACCCACATATGCTACCTGAAGGCATCAATGTTGCCGGATTCGAGACCCGGATTCGAGTATACATATAAATATATATATATATATATATATATATATATATATATATATATATATATATATATATATATATATATATATATATGTGTGTGTGTGTATATATGTGTATCACCTGTCATCACCTTATATATATATATGTGTGTCACACACACATATATATATATATATATATGTGTGTGTGTGTGTATATATGTATATATATATATATATATGTGTGTGTGTGTGTGTATATATATATATATGTATATGTGTGTGTGTGTATATATATATATATATGTATGTATATGTGTGTATGTATATATATATGTATGTATATGTGTGTGTGTGTATGTATATATATATATGTATGTACATATGTGTGTGTGTATGTATATATATATATATGTATGTACATATGTGTGTGTGTATGTATATATATATATATATGTGTGTGTGTGTGTATATATTGCTGAGATATTTATTAACAACGGGTGCGAGTGGATGGCCACCAATCACAAGCGTTCTGCCAAGGATTGCAACTCCGAGCTCACACTGCTCGCGATGTTGCTGAGTTGCACGCTACTCTTGTTCGTTACCACTGCCCTCCGCAGAAAAAGGCGCCATCCCGGTATCTTTGATAGGTTTGCAGAGAAGCTGGTTGTGGTAGCGGATACCCGAAGCCAGACGAGAGAGCTACGCGAAAAAGTTGCTGCAGAACGTTCGGCAGGTTGACGGGATTGCTGCTGCCACTGGTCCTCGGTGGATAAAGAGCGGGCAAGCTGGCGTCATTCCTCGGCATATGTAGCAGCTTCAGATAGCGGAGTACTTTCGGATGCGTCAAGTTTACATGAAAAAGTGGTATCGAACGTATTAGATCGTTCTCTTCCGTATAGGAGAATGGAAGGGGAAAATCCAGTAGTTGTGCGTCACGAAAGGAAGAACTTGGTCCCAATTTCTATGATCAGAGGCAACGTACATCGAAAGCATAACGCCCAGAGTACGGTAGAAGCGCTCGGTCATGCCGTTAGCTTGAGGATGGTACGCTGTGCTGGTGCGGTGGACGATTGGGAATTCGTCGAGTAGTACCCTCGAAGCATCAGAAAGGCGTGGCCTCTATCGCTCAGAAGTTGGCGAGGGGCACCATGGCGAAGTACGGAATGTCATAACAGAAACGATGCAACGTCTCGGGCGGTGGCAGTCAGCAGAGCGGCTGTTCAGCATAGCGGGTCAAGTGATGCAGTGCAACACTAATCCAGCGGATGCTTGCTGCAGTGGATGGCAGCGGTCCGTATATGTCAATACCAACAGGATCGAAGGGCCGACTAGGGCAGGGAAAGGTTGTGGAGGGTACACTTGTCCCGGAGGTAATTTTCGGGTTGACATTGAGCAGAGGGCCGAATGAAATTTCGGACGTAGTAATACGTGGAGTGCCAATAAAATCGAAGGCGTAGTGGAGCGTAGGTCTTGAAGGGGCCGTCATGCGTGCACTGAGGGTCTGCGTGGAAAGCGTTTCAGATAGTCAAGGATATGGCGGGGTATCACAAGAAGCCACTTGCGACCATAAGGAAGGTAGTTACGGCGATAAAGAAGGCCGTCGTGAATGCAGAAGTGGGTAGCCTGGTGGCGAAGAAGTGTGAGGTGGTGAAGAGGTGGAAGGATGATAAAGGATGCTGATGAGACCACTGATCCAGGCATCCTTGTGCTGCTCCGACGGAATGTTGCGCAGCGCATGAGATGTAGGTGTGTGCGTAAGGGAAGATAGACAAGCGCTGTCAGTGGAGACCGGTGAGCGAGAAAGGGCTTTAGTGTCCGTGTTTTTCCGGCCGGAACGGTAGAGAGCACGGATGTCGTACTACTGTAGCTTAAGGGGCTCAGCGAGCAAGTCGGCCAGATGGGTCCTTAAGGGTGGACAGTCTACAAAGGACGTGGTGGTCAGTGACGACATCGAAAGGGTGACCATATAAATAAGGACCGAATCATCTAAGGGCCGAAATAAAGGCTAAATATTCGTTCTCTATAACACAGTAATTAGCCTCGGCCTTTGTCGGATTTCGGCTCGTGTAGGCGCTGACATATTCGTCGAACCGCGCTTTTAGATGCACGAGTACAGCGCTGAGTCCGACGTCACTGGCATCGGTGTGGACCTCGGGGGGCAGGGGGCTGCAGGACTGCAGCTGCAGGCGGAGGATAGGTGGCGAGGTTAGCAGATGGCCTAATTTCGTGAAGGCGTCATCGCAGGCGGGTCAGTTAGCGATAAGAGGGAAAATAGAGGAATTCCTCATCAAGCTACAGAACAGGTATTCGGCTTTAACACAGAAAGAGGACCTTAGTGTTGGAAAAATGAACGACAATCTTAGGGGCATCTATAAGGAGTCTGCAATAGAAGTCGGTGGCAACTCCGTTACACAGGATAACAGTAAACTATCGCAGGAGACGAAAGATCTGATCAAGAAACGACAATGTATGAAAGCCTCTAACCCTACAGCTAGAATAGAACTGGGAGAACTATCCAAGGTAATGAACAAGCGTGAGACAGCTCACATAAGGAAGTATAATATGGACAGAACTGAACATCTCTGAGGAACCAAGTAAGCCGAAAAGCAGTGAAGACGAAACTAGGAATAGGCAAGAATCAGATATATGAGTTAAGGGACAAAGCCGGCAATATCATAACTAATATGGATGAGATCGTTCAAGTAGCTGAGAAGTTCAATAGAGATATATACAGTAACAGTGGCACCCACGATGATATCGTGAGAGAGAATAGTCTAGAGGAATCTGAAATCCCACAAGTAACGCTGGAAGAAGTAAAGAACGCCTTGGGAGCTATGCTGAGGAGGATCAGGTAACACATTTGTTGAAGGATGGGGGGGGGGGGGCATATTGTTCTAGAAAAACTGGCCAACCTGTATACACAATGCCTCAAGAGCTCGAGCGTACCGGAATCTTAGAAGAATGCTAACATAATCCTAATCCATGAGAAAGGGGACGCCAAGGACTTGAAAAATTATAAACAGATAAGTTTGCTGTCCGTTGCCTACTATGTATTTACTACGGTAATCGCAAATAGAATCAGGAACACCTTCGGCTTTTGCCAACGAAAGGACCAGGCAGGATTCTGTAAAGGCTACTCAACAATAGACCATATTCGCACTATCAATCAGGTGATCGAGAAATGTGCGGAATATAACCAACCTTTATATATAGCTTTCATTGATTAAGAAAAAAAAAACGTCTCATTCAGTCGAAACCTCAGCAATCATGGAAGCAAATAAGGAATTAAGGTGTAGAGAAGCCATATTTAAAATCCTGAAAGATATCTATAGCGGCTCCACAGCCTCCGAAGTCCTCCATAAAGAAAGTAACAAAATACCGATAAAGAAAGGCGTCAGGCAGGGAGATACGATCTCTCCAATGCTATTACCAGCGTGTTTACAGGAGGTCTTCAGAGACCTGGAGTGGGAAGAATCGGGGATAAGAGGTCATGGAGAATACCTTAGTAACTTGCGATGCGCTCATGATATTGCCTTGCTTAATAACTCAGGGGACAAGCTGCAATGCATGCTCACTGACCTGGAGAGGCAAAGCAGAAGGGTGGGTCTAAAAATTAATCTGCAGAAACTCAAAGTAATGTTCAACAGTCTCGGAAGAGAACAGCAGTTTGCGATAGATAGTGAGGCACTGGAAGTTGTAAGAGAATACATCTACTTAGGACAGGTAGTGACGGCGGTTCCGGATCACGAGATTGAATTAATCAGAGGAATAAGAATGGGCTGGGGTGCGTGTGGTAGGCATTCTCAAATCACGAACAGCAGGTTGCCACTATCCCTCAAGAGAAAAGTATATAACAGCTGTTTCTTACCGGTACTCACGTATACAGCAGAAACCTGGAGGCGTACGAAAACGGTTCTGCTTAAATTGAGGACGATGCAACGAGCTATGGAAAGAAGAATGATGGATGTAACCATAAGGAATAAAAAAGAGCAGATTCGATGAGGGAACGTACGCGAGGTAATGACAACTTAGTTGAAATCAAGAAAAAGAAATGGGCATGGGCAGGACATGTATTGAGGAGGGAAGATAACCGATAGTCATTAAGGGTTACGGACTGGATTCCAAGGGACGGGAAGCTTAGCAGGGGGCGGTAGAAAGTTAGGTGGGCGGATCTGATTAAGAAATTTGCAGGGACAACATGGCCTCACTTAGTTCATGACTGGGGTAGTCGGAGTAGAATGGGAGTTGCGTTCGCCCTGCAGTGGGCGTAACTAGGCTGATATACTTCTTTGGTTGTAGAAAGTCGGTAAGAACACGGAGCTTGGCTCGATCCGGAAGCATGCCATCTGGTGATACAACATTGCCAAGAATAGTGAGCTTTTAGGCACCGAAACGACATTTTTTCAAGTTGAGTTGAAGTCCTGCGTTAGTGAGGCATTTCAGAACATGCTCGAGACGGCTGAGATGTGTTCGGAAACGAACGGAAAAGACAACTACGTCATCCAGCTAGCATAGACATGTGTTGCATTTGAGTCCGCTTAAAACATTATCCGTGAGCCCCTCAAATGTGGCTGAAGCGTTACACAGGCCAAAAGGCATTACAATGATTTCGTATAATCCGTCAGGTATTAAAAATGTCGTTTTAGGTAGATGAGATGTTGCAAAAGGAATTTGCGGGTATCCGGAACGTAAATCTAACGACCGACAATGCCAGCAAACAATCGAGGGCGTCATCGATGCGCGGTAACGTGTAAACCTCCTTGCGCGATATCTTGTTCAAATGTCGGTAGTCAACGCAGAACCGAATAGAGCAATCGTTTTAATGAGAACGAATGGTGACACCCAGGTAACTGTTTGAAGGCTGCACAACGACACGCTTGGGCATGTCTGCAGCCTGGTCATCAATGACACGGCACTCAGAGGTGGATACTCGGTAAGGGCGGTGCCGTAGAGGTGCACGACTGCCGGTATTTATCTGGTGAAGAAAGTTTGATGTGCGGCCCAAATCAGAAGAACGGCTGTCGAAAGAAGCGCGGAACTTCTGCGGGAGAACGAGAAGCTGGCTTAGTTCTGAAGAGGATGTTTCATCGTCGATGGAGCTGTGGGAAACGTCGAGGAGTGACTGATCAACCGCAGGGTCAAAAGCAAGTGCGCTAAGGTCCGTAGAAGTCGAAGCGGCAGAACCGTCAAAGATGCAAAAAGTGTCGACCAGTTGACCATGGCCTCGGCATTCACCATGATATAAAGATTAAGGGTACGCCGTGGGATTGTCGACGACCATTTTCGCGACGCCACTGCGAAGAGTAAGGAGAGCAAGCGGTAGCGGAGAAGATTTGCGGATAATTAACGCTTCAGGGGGCGTAAAGAGAAGAGTGCCATCAGAAATAGCGGCGCATGACACAGGCACAAGCATGGAAAGCACGGAAGGTCGGCGTTGTCAACGGACGCAGTTTATCACTAGAAAGGCGGTTTTCGATAGTCTCAAGGTTAAGAAGTGCAGAAAGTTAGTTTGTCGTGACAACAGTCAATAACGGCGTTATTATTTGCCAGGAGGTCCCAGCCTAACATAACGTCTTGGTAGCACGAGCGCATCACGACGATTTCGACGTTAAACAGTAGTTTTTTAATGAAGACGAGAGCAGTACAGGCAGTGAGATGCGTAACATTTTGAGTGCTCTAGGTTCGAAAGTAGAAGTCGGAGAGAGTCGTCAAAACCTTGCGTAGTGTGTGACAGAGTTCCGCGGGAATTAGGAACACAGAAGCTCCTGTATCCAGAAGTGCCAGGACGGTGATTCCTTCGACAGACATGTCAAATACATTGGCTGGAGAGGGACGAGGACTTGGGCATTGCGGCGTGGATGGAGCTCGTGCCACGGGAACTGCAGCCATCAGTTGTCCGGCTTAGTGGACACGGTGCTGCACCGCATCGGAGAAAGCAAATGGCGACGTGGAGATGTGAGCGGCGGGTAGACGAGGTTGGACGGTCCGAAAAAAAAGGAAGGCGTAAGAACGTTAGAAGGTAAAGAGGAAAACTGAGCGTAGAAGGATGGCGCTCGCCAGATCTTCGGGAACGGAAGCATTCAACGACGACAATGGCGTGCCACGTAACCAGCATCACCACAAGCAAAACATATTGGACGGTCATCGAAGGTGCACCACTGGTCGGGGTAAGGTCCGAGGCGGGGCTGAGGAGTCGCAAAATGCTGTCGGCCTGGTAACGCGATATGAGGAAAATGCTATAGGTCTGGAAGTGACATAGCAGGAAAATGCTGTCTCAAATGCGGTCCATGGATGGGGGCCGCAAAATCATTTGTGGACGAGATCAGGCAACTGCTTCAGCGTACGTGAGAGGTGCACTGACTGGTCTCACGGCAAGTCAGTGACAAGTGCTCACGGGTTGGAAGAACGGCTTGAGAAACTTGCTCTTGAATGCAATCGCGCACCGTAAGTGGCAAAACGGGTGGTGCCTTAGAGATCTAATACATCAAAGATTTCTTGCGAGTGACCTCTGCTCGAGCGAACGCCTGACTTTTCAGGAACACAGAAGCATGGTTGTCGACTCCGCGACTTGACAGAGTCTACGCGCGTAGTGGGACCGTGGGTGTGAAGTTGTTGCCTGTGCAACTCGTTGTAAATCTAACACAATTGGATGACTTTGATGAGAGTGTGATGACTCTTCAATAAAAACATATTGCTACGGCATGAGCCGGGCTAGGAGAAGAGGAAGAAGAGGTTAGCTGGTGCAGCTTCGGGACGCCATCTTGACTTCACCATCAATCTCGTCCCTTAAATAAAGCCGGTTTAAAGTTAACCGTAACAGTTTTGTGGCGGTGGTGAGGGGTACTTCGACCAAGACGACAGAGCTGCTGCAGCAAGTGCCACGCCGGAGCCGACGCCTCGCTCGACTGCCTGCAACACCGCTTGAGATTCCGATGTCCCACAGCGGCGACCAACAGCCTTCTTTGGCTGCTCCAGTGCGAACAACCGGCGCCTGGATGCATCAGATGGAGCCCCGCCCTTTCTCAGAAAAATTCGGTGAGGACGTGGAGGAATGACTCACCTGCTACAAGCGTGTGAGCAAGTACAACGGCTGGAACTCCACGGCTCAGTTCGACAATGTGGTTCTGTTCCTCACAGACACTGCACTAGTGTGGTTCGAGAACTATGAAGATACCTGTACGACGTGGGACAGCTTCGTTACTCACCTCACAGAGTGCTTCGGCGATTCCACCACAAAAGGAAGCGGGCGGAGCACACTTTGCTTCAGCGCGCTCAAGTACCAGGTGAGAGCTGTACTACGTACATAGAGGCAATCCTGAAGCTTTGCAGAATGGTCAATCCTCGAATGTCCGAAGAGGACAAGGTTGGACACCTTTTCAAAGGCATAGCCGAGGATGTTTATAAATATTTAATCGGAAAGGAGAGTCTCGCTTCGGTCACCGACCTCATCAAGCATTGCCGCATATTTGAGGCCTTGAAGCTGCGCCGTATCACGCCAAAGTTTGGCAGGTTAGCAAATCTCACAACGGTGGCAAGCGTTGACGAAAGCGACAATTACGGTTTTCAATTTGACCTTGCGGCAACTATAAGGCAAATTGTCCGCGAAGAACTTGAACGACACACCAAAGGGGCGGATGTCGAACAGCTTGGCTGCGCTTCCAACCAACCTCAAGAACATGCATCTGCTGTGTCCGCATTGTCTGCCATGCCAGGCATTGCAGACTGTCGAATTGATCAGCTGCGACAGCACCGGCGTTCCTTTCCCAACGACATGACGCACGATCAACGAACTCGTCGAGCTACGGCCACGCATAGGAATTCGGAAGATCGCGTTTATTATTCGCAGCGACCCAGGGTTGACCCCCAGGCTTACAACGTCGGTCGCGCATCGCCTGTTTGTTACAGCTGTGGCGCCTCAGGACACATTGCTCGTTTTTGTCGCTGGCGCAGACAGACAACAACATATGGTCCACCACCAACTAGGCCCAATTTTGAACGTGACAGTTATGACGACCTTTGGCCGACAGACACTGATACGGCCAACACCATAGGCACGCCACCCCGGAGTACCTTCTGTCAATATAGTAGGAGTGGCTCGCCAGCTTCAGACCACAGCCTGACGCCCCCAACCAGTCGCCAACGCCGTTCACCGTCACCACGGCGACGTGCTACGTCTCCACCACCGTCGGAAAACTAGCCAGCGCGGCCGATGGAGGTAAGGTCGCCGGACAGTCTGCGTCTCTGCGAAATACTCCTCTGCCTATTATGATGGTGCAGAACAAAGTGCGTGTGTTAATTGATAGTATACCTGCTACAGCATTAGTGGATACTGGTGCTACCGTTTCCGTCATCAGTGTGACTTTCAAAGAGAGGCTGGGTCGGAAAGTCATGTTCCCGTGGAATGATGGTGTGACGTTTCGTGGTGTCAGTGGAGAGTGCCTAGTCCCTCTTGGTATTTGTGTTGCAAGTGTTTTATTCGGAGGAGATCTAAACATAATTTCTCGTACTACCGCGGTGTACTCATGATGTGATTTTCGGGATTGACTTTCTTCAGTAATGTGGTGCATCCGTTAACTGTGGCCAGGCGAGATTACATTGAATAGCGCGCTTCTCGCCACCCTTGCTGACAAATACTTACCAGTGAAAAACTATTGCATTGTTTCGAATGATTTGCTGCTACCGCCTTGGTCACTGTCACGTATCCCGGTCAATTTCGCTGCTGCCGACCTTTCGTCGTTTGACGCGCTAGTGCAGCCACTTACGTCGAGCTGCGCAAAAAAAGATGTACTTGTACCACGCTCTGTCGTGAGAGTAGTGAATGGCGCCTCAAATTTGAGGGCTTTCAATTGTTCTTGCGTCCCTGCCGTTCTCCCGCGTGATGTGAAGCTCGCTGAATTTGACGAGATTATTTACAGCTCCATCACAGTTCTAAGCGAGGAGGAGCAGTGTCATACTAGCGATCCCCACCGAAGCACTTCTGAAGAGCAGATCCTACGGATGATCAACAAGGCGCTACCCTCACATGAGCTTCACGCTCTCGCACAAGTTTTGTGGCCACACCTTTCTGTGTTTGATTTTACACAAGGCGACAAGCAGGCTTCACTCCCGCGTTCTCGTGCTCACCATAGAATTGACACCGGATCTGTGCACCCCATTCGGCAAAAGCCTTACCGTGTTTCTTCAACAGAGAGGAGAGTTATTGCTGAACAGGTGAAATACATGCTGCGGAAAACTGTTGTTCAAGAGTCCTCTAGTCTGTGGGCAGCACCAGTAATCTTAGTAAAGAAGGATGGATCGTGGCGGTTTTGCGTGGGTTACAGGAAAGTGAATGCGGTCACCAAAAAGAATGCGTATCCGCTTCCTAGAATTGATGATGTCATCGATTGTCTACATTCCGCTGCCTACTTTTCATTACTGGATTTGTGATCAGGGTATTGGCAGATACCCGCACACAGACAATAAGGAGAAAACGGCCTTCGTGACACCAGACGGTCTTTATGAATTTAACGTTATGCCGTTCGGCCTTTCTAACGCGCCAGCAACATTCGAATGATTCATGGATACTATCCTCCGAGGACTTAAATGGGAAATTTGTTTGTGCTACCTCGATGATGTGGTGGTTTTTGGCAACACGTTGAGTGAGCATAAGAGCCGTCTCAGTCTTGTTCTGGATTGTGTCAAACAAGCCGGCTTGATCCTAAATTCCAAGAAATATCATTTCGGGGAAACCGAGACGTTAGTACTTGGGCATCTGGCCGACAAAAATGGTGTGAGGCCAGATCTACGGAAGATAGAGGCAGTCAGCTCCTTCGAAGCACCGCAGTCAGTGCGGGAGTTAGGGAGTTTCTTGGGCCTGTGCTCGTATTTTCGTCGCTTCGTCCCAAGATCCGCCAACGTGGTGTACCCCCTAACATGTCTTCTCCAAAAAGTCGTCCCTTTCAACTGGACATCGGCTTGCGACGACGCGTTTCACCAGATAAAATTTCTGCTAACATTAGGGCCCATACTGCGTCACTTCGATGCATCCGCACCTACGGAAGTACGCGCTGATGCCACTGGCATCGGCATCAGTGATTTACTAGTGCAACGTCATCAAGGAGCTGAACACATTGTGGCTTATGCTAGCCGCTCTTTGACCAAGGCGGAACGCAATTACACTGTGACCGAGCAAGAATGCTTGGCAGCTGTTTTCGCTGTCCACAAATTTCGGCCTTGTATCTACGGACGCCCGTTCACTATCATTACTGACAACCACGCGTTATGCTGGCTGGTGAATCTCCGCGACGCGAGTGGATGACTGGCACGTTGGGCTCTTCAACTGCATGAGTACGACTTCGTTATTTCCTACAAGTCCGCGCGTCGCCACGCAGATACGGACCGTCTCTCCCGCCTTCCTCTGACGACGATGGAATGTGACGAAGACAATTTTGATGACTGTTTTGCTCCCATTTCTTCATTCCCAGACTCGATGACTTTCAAAGCACAGCAGGAAAATGATATTAGTTTGGAACCTCTATTTGTAGCAGCATCGCGTCCTGGAGCCACTGGTGGATTTCGTATCCGTGACGGCCTGCTTTACAAGACCAACTATTCGGCTAAAGGCGCACGCTTCCTTCTGTTGGTGCAGCAGAGTCTGCGAACGGACATACTGCGAGCCATGCACGACGATGTGACCTCTGGCCATCTAGGATTCATCAGAACTTTGAACCAGACACAGGAGCATTTTTACTGGCCCAGAATGCGGGACACAGTCAAGCACTACGTCGCCAGTTGCGAACAATGTCAACGCTACAAGCGCCCTACGACCGCTCCACCAGGTCTTCTCCAGCCTCTGCCGCCGCCTCGCCTGCCATTTGAACAAGTGGGTATCGATCTTCTGGGCCCATTTCCCCGATCATCTAACGACAACCGATGGGTGATTGTATGTGTCGACCATCTTAACCGTTACGCGCAAACGGCGCCCGTACCATCTTCAACAGCTGCGTCCGTTGCAACGTTTTTGCTTCGATTCATTAATCTTCGACATGGTCTCCCCCGTGTCATCATTAGCGATCGCGGTCGTCAGTTCGTTGCGGACGCCGTAGAAGAAGTGCTTGGTCTCTGCAGTTCGCAGTTCCGTCATTCAACGCCTTATCACCCTCAGACAAATGGGCTTGTAGAACGTACGAACAGAACTCTAACGAACATGCTGGCCATGTACGTATCTTCCGATCACAAGGACTGGGATGACGTACTCCCCTTCATCACCTATGCTTATAATGCTGCAAATCATGAGACGACCGATTACAGTCCTTTTTATCTCCTTTACGCACGTTCACCGCTAAACTGCATTGACACCATACTACCGTTTGGCTTTCACAGTGAGTACTCTGTTGCCAAGATGCTTTGTCTTGCCGAAGAAGCCCGGCGTATCGTTTGTCTTCGTACTGTGGCATCGCAACACCGATCGAAAGAGCGCTATGAGAGCCGACACCATTCCGTCTCGTATGCTAAAGGAGTCTTTGTGTGGTTGTAGACTCCGGAACGTAAACGTGGCTTATGTGAAAAGTGTTTACCCTAGTGCACGGGCCCATTCGTCATTGTAGATCGCTTGAGTGACTTGACGTACGTGGTGGCACGCTTGACGTCCGCTGGTCGTCGGTCTAGCCGGACCCAGTTGGCACATGTTGCCCGTCTTACGTGGTTTCACCTTACGCTTTTCGGGTGATTTGGACTTGCCCAGCGGGCTTCGTCTGGCAACCGGGGATTGCTGCGGCATGAGCCGGGCGAGAAGAAGAGGAAGAAGAGGTTAGCTGGTGCAGCCTCGGGACGCTATCTTGACTACACCATCAATTCCGTCCCCTAAATAAAGCCGGTTTAACGTTAACCGTAACAATATAAAACACGTCGTCCTTAATACCCTTCATTATATGTTTGATCAACACTTCCTCTGACAAGAACACGTTACACTTGTTTGCAAATGTCAACAATGTTCTCAATATAGCTCGTGAAATTTCTCTGACCTCTAGGGATCGTGTACACAAACACTGTCCTGCACGAAGCTTTCGTACTGCTGGCCGACCGAAAACTTGTCTGAAGCTTGTCCTGAAGACCAACACGAAGTGAGGTCAGCTTCATGGTTTAGAAACCATAGTTTTCCAACGTCCGTAAGATAGAATGCGACGTTTCTCAACTTGGTATCATCGTCCCACTGTTTACGGGCACTCACTCTGCTCATACGAGGAAACCCAATCATCAACTTTGTCATCTGTGCCGGAGAAGATAATGGGATCTCGCTGAGGCATGGCACCGGCACAAACCAGGATGGGCGGCGCCATCGGAGGAGGGCATGCATTGTCAGGCACGATGGGGGGTAGCATGCGCCTCCGAATTTCCAGGGTGGTCGAAACTTAGCACTTCCACCGCTTGATAATAGATTTATTACCAGCGGTCGCAGGCAAATGGGCGACACTCACCAGCGTTCTGCCGTGGACAGCCACCACGAGCTCATACCGTTCGCGATGCTGCGGAGGCACAGGCCTCTTTCCTTTGTTACAGTGTGTGTGTGTGTGTCCGTGTGTGTGTGTGTGTGAGAGAGAGAGAGAGAGATCAGAATATGGGCTTGCGTTTACTCTGAGCCCAGGAGACACGCCGAAGCAGCCTTGGCACAGTCCACGTTTATGTTGCGCCCGCACACACTTGATGATGATACTATGCAGATGATCGAGTGCACAATAAATGCCGAAGCTCGCACGAGAGCGGCAGCGCCGACGTCGAGCAAATCCCGAGCTTCGAGAGCGAGAAGCGCAATGTAAGCGCTAGCGGACAGCAGCCGCTACCGCCGAGGATCGAGAACGGGGAACGCAAGCCAAGCGCCGGTGGAGGCAAGCCGACCCCCAGCTTCGAGAGTAGGAGACCAAGCAGAGCCGTCGAAGCAGAGAGATTCCTCCCACGGAGGGTGCCGATGGACGGTTCAAGAGCGCACTCCTCGACCGTGAGTGCGGCCATAGCTGCAAGCTGTGTGATGGACTGCGGTTCGATCATAACCTAACACAAGTCAAGGGTGTGCAATTCAGAACCGAAGCTGGAATCTAGCGAAATGAGGGCAGCGAGACAAAATAATTTCATGAAAACCGCGCTCAACACGAGTTCAAACTTGAGAAAACGACCACCAGTTTCACTGTTTTAACAGGGTTCACTGCGTGGAACTGGCTTTACCTTTCTCTCATTGTTCCCACATGGGTAGCATACGACGACTATTTACTGTAATCTCACTGAGTGTTAGGTAGGCAAGTGCAGATATTCGCCTTCCAATGAGAAAGTGAGACGGGAAGAGAGTGTCCAGATCTTGGCAGTCGCTATAAACGTGTGTGATTGACCTGGAACTGATCACAGCTGCTACTTCAGCTAGGGTTATTTGCTGCGGTTCTCCGTAAGAAATGCCTTGCCGATGCGTTTCGTCAATGTCAGCTTGACAGACCTGATAAATTTCTCGCAGAAATCGCCCGCCATGGTGCGTGATCGGCGATAAATCTCCATCTTATATTATGGTTAGCGGTGTAGTGATAAACTTAGTTTCTGAATGATTTACGCTATATCGAAAGCTCTCTCGCTCTTTATGAACGCCACAGCATTTTCTGAATATATAAAAGAAGGAACTACCCGCGATGACACAGAGGGTCGGAGAGCGTTGAGAAAATTGTTGCGGTGATGTCTTCGACTAGCTCGAGGTGAACAGCTCTAATCACGGCACACGTGAACAAGCAAATACACTTTGGCGCAGCCATCTAGATGTTTAACGTAGAGGGGACCAGCGAAATCTAGTCTGAGGACTTGAAAGGGCTCCGATCTTTCAGGTTAGAACGGTGCAGTTGCTTCAGAGAAAGGTCTGACGTTGTGGCATTGGCACACGATGAATCCTCTGATGGCATTATCAACTACCTACCATCCCCGTAATATGCATAAGCTTACCCTTGTTATTATTAATAAGTTTTCCCTTATTTGTACAAGTGTATCAGGAACTCCGGCATGAAGGTGTCGATGGTGTCACACGACGAGGGCAGCTTACAGTAGTAGTGGTCCATTCGTTGGATATTGTTCATGGCAAGATTTCTTGCTGAGTTGAAGGCGTCTTGCGACTCGTAGAACTCCCTTGTCGAGAAAGCAGGTCAGGTCTCGAAGGGGTAAATTCAGTATGGTTGGACGGCTTGCGATTCTTTGGCATTCAGTGCTCCCCGGGAAACTTCTCCAGCTTCGAGGCAAATCATAGTATACAAGCTCAAACACGGTGCTGTTGTAATTTGTATTGGTGCTGTATTTGTGAATATCCATGATTAGTGGTTCGGTTTGCATGGCGGTTTGCAAAGATTATGCCCGATAAGGACTTTCCTATGTGACACTTGGTGATGGATAGGTAGAGTTTCGCCTAGGGTGTGCTGGGCATCCATTCTCCTAACAATTAAGGCAGTGGTGTCTTGCCCACAGGACATTGTTGTCAATTTATGAGCGGAGACGTCGCTCGTAAAAAAAAATTTGCAGGATTATGCTCTCCATGGCAATGCCTCCACAATGTGATATTTCTTCTGCTCTGAATCTCCGTTATGCAATGCCGAATGAAGTTTTTTCATTGGTTAGGATCCCCGGTGATTCAGTACGATGCAGTAATTGAATTAGTCCAAAACTGCGCTGATGTGCCCTCAGCTAGGTCTTGACGCACATACTGGTACAATCGTTCAAAGACGAGAATGGCTAGCAGTTCGAGTCTGGGAAGGCTTGTCTCCTTGATTGGCGCCAGCCTGTACTTGCACAAGACTATAGTTGAGCTGTTTGTATTTTCTGCTGTCCAACTGTAGCAAACGGTGCCGCTGGCTGACAATTACTGGCGTCAGCAAAGAAAAGCACTACGTATTTGTCGCCAAGTCCATGTATGCCCTGTTGGTATAACCGGAGAATTTCAGTATCCCAGAGCTGTGGAAGTTTATTGCAGCGATTCTTCCAATCGTGTAGAGCGTCCAGTGGCAGTTCTTCTTCCCAGTCAACTGCTTTCCTCTTAAGATTTTCGGAAAAGATTTTGATCCTTATTGTGGAAAGGGTCGGCATGCTTAGGGTGTCGTATAGGCTAGAAGTCGTCTTTAGTATAAACCACTTGGTATCGGTTCTTTCTTGAACGAACTCCATAGCGCTTCCGGGCCTAAACGAAAATACGTCGGGGTGAAAATGTTATACAATTCACAGGACTTTCAGTATTCCTGTAAGTTGTCTGAGAAAGAACTCCGGAGGCTGCATCGATTGTGTGCTGAGAACGCGTTCGTCGTTCGAAGCCCATTTTCGGAGCTTCATGGATGCACTTGCGAATGGCTCAGTAGCTTCTGACCGCAGCTTGGACGTGTTTACGACGGAATCCACTTCTGTTAACACGTCGTCAAGATATATAGGACCCCACAGTCTTTCTGTATTTTTGGAGTAGCCGACAATATTTGCTCAAGATGATGACGGTTGGTCGCCGCCCAAAAAGGACTAAAGGTCGTGCCGAATAGTAATCTGGCCATGCGCCTTATGCGAACGTTAGAGAACGCTTGACCTGGCCTGTGCTCTTTCTCCAATCGCAGGTATCGTAAAGCTTCTTGGTCTGTGCTGGTGACGCTTCTTTGCAGAAGCACGTTTTTGATGTCTGCTACTAAAGCAATGCAATGTTTTCTGAAGTGAAGTAGGAACCCTATGAGATCAGCAGTGCGGCTTGGTCGGCACTACAGGCTGCTGTTAAGCGAAAGTTCCCGTTTTCCATGGGAGGAAGCATCGAAGAACACTCTTACGCTTATTGTATGATCCTCGCGGATTACTGCATGGGGTGGCATGTAATACACTGTGGCTTTTTTTTTGTTCATTTCCATTCTAGGCTACACCATCGTTAGTGTATTTGCGTATGACAGGATTACATTCTCGCAGAAGCTGAGGGTATCGCCGAAGTTCTCGAAGTTGAGTTAAACGCTTCCGCGAGTTGGCTGGAATGTTGTGGTTGCGGATGTTCTGTTTCCATGTAAGCGAAACTACGCAATGACGGTTTTTCACATTTACTCCGCTGTTGAATAAATACAGAATAGGGTGTGTGTTTCCCGGGTCTTGTTATGGCCATCGGATATTATCCACATAATTTTAGGTCGCAGTAGCTAACTGTGGTCATCTAATGGTACGTCACTGCCGCTTTTAGTACAGTTGTCTCGGTGAAATGCGCAACTGTATAATGCCAGAGGCTACTCGTCTGTGCAGAGTCCAGCCTAATGAAGTCTCAGCGGCTTTGACTCCGTTGTCGAGCTTCCGTGCGTTTCCCGTGGCAAATGACCAGCAACAGTCAAAGCCAATTAATACGTCGATAGCTTTTGGGCTTTACGCTTGATCGATGTCAATGAATTCGTGATGTCAGTGCTCGCAGTTGTCGACAAAGTCTCTACTCGGACATGGAATGGATTGGTCGCAGATCTTGGTCGAGACGAGAGCTTCGATTCGCAGTGACTTTCAACTATGTACTGAACTCAGTTACAAGCACGCGCCGGAAAGTATTCTCGTCATGATGCCCTCAAAAATGTCCACTGTATGACGCTAGTGATTGAGTACTTGACAATTTACGTAGTTTCTCAGTCAATTACTCAGTCATAAAACAGCACTGGCTCACTCCATCCAATAAAACGCGAACTAGCAATTTTGGGTCCATCTGCCCATGCAACAGCTGTTTGGAGGTATACGAACCGTTTGGAAGTGCCCGTACCAGTCAGCTCGAGTTGTTTCTGGTGAGGTAATGGCGGAGTCCAGCGGTGTATTTCCTCAACTTATAATCGCAAATTGTTTT